>NW_028120233.1:0-23826 GCF_965178545.1 Coloeus monedula
GAAAGGAAAGGAACAAAAAAACCTCAAACCAAACAAACCCCACATTTATCAGACATCCATATAATATTCTTGTGAAGAATCCCTATAAGTCTTCTTAAATCTCCCTTCTAACTCCATTAAAATATGATGTTCAGCAGGTCTGAGACAAGCAAACTCAGTTTGGGTTAACTGAGGAGCTGACTGTTTTCAAAACAGAATGCACAGGCAAAGTCATTTAAATGGACAGACTAAAGTCACCTGCTATACTATTAGGCATTACCATAGAGTTGCTTGCAGCATGGCTGCTCAGACTTCCTACCAAGAAATCAAGGGCAAAGACTACTGGGAAAAATATAAAAAAGAGGAAGAAGCTGATTTTGGTTAGCAGACATTTTATATCACCAGGTGCTTCTACATATTAAATCTGCAAGCACTACTAATTGCTAAACTTTCGTCTTATTTCTCAACATATTTTAGCTCACATTTTGCAGGAAAATCTACTTTTCTTTCAGGTAGGTTTGCGTCTATCAGACTATGAAACATACCACACTTCAAGCAAAATAGATTGCCATTCTGTTCTGTACAACAAAATTTATTGTCTTGATGAATTCCTGAAAATTTACGCTATACTTACAGATAAAGTCTAAGTACCTTTCAGAGAAGAATAAGAAAGGAATGATCAAATTTGAACAAGGTCAGCAAACAGCTGGTGCTCCAGGACACAATCAACCATCTATGGGCATGATTCTACAGACCTGATTCAAAAAATATTCCACTGCACATAGCAGGATATTTTCCCAAATTAAAGGCAAGTATCCCTTCAGAAAACAGTTTTAAAGATTATTAAAAAAACATTACATTATTGGGCTTATGCAGTATTTTCTTTCACTTGGAGTAGGTTCTGTGCATTTCTAAGCTAAAATATTTTAAAGATAGCTTTTGTTTTCAGATTTAAGGTGTAACATAAATTTAGCACCATAGATGGATGTAGATATTTCTCTGTGTGTTTTTCATCTCAGTTTTTAGAAAGTCAAGTGTGCGTTGTTGGGATTTTTTAGGAGTTCTAGTTTTTTTTTTCTGTTAAAGGAATTTTCCCCCACACTAAGATGACAAATCGCTGGGTACTTAAGAAAACAAAGAGCTACCCACTGACGGTGGGGTGCGCCTGGCTACTCTGTTTCACCTGGGTGTGGGGTCAGTTGGGTCTCGGCATCGAGAGAGAGAGAGAGGAAGCTGTTTTTCCTACGGTCGCTTTTCTTTCTGCTGGAAACAACACCGGGATCCCAAGCCCGCCTTCCAGGCCCCACTCGGAGCCGGGCCATGGCCACCCTGCCCCGCCGCTGCTACGAGCCTTCACTACGTTGTAGCCGTGCTTGCCCTGCCTGCCTAGACCTCCGGGGGGGGGTACCCCGTTTGGATACATCGCGTCTGCCACCCGGGATTTGTGCTCGTCCCTGCCGTTCCAGCCTTCCGTTCCCGAGGGTCCGGCCGGACACCGGGGCCAGCTGCCCTGGGGTTTGTGAAGCCTCTGTTCCATCCTTCCCCGGGACCCCAGGCCACCGGTGCCGCGTGCTCCCCGAGCTCGCTCCGGAGCGCCCCCTGCAGCCGCGGGGAAACCATCGCACCTGCCCTGCTCACCGGGAGCCCCCAGCGCCCCTGCCGGCTGCGACCGGAACTGCACCCAAGGGGAAAGGGCCCGACAGCCGAGAAGACTGGGACTGGGTTTGTGATTGTTTGCTGTTACTGCCATAGTTATTGTTGTTTGTTTGACTGGTTATATATATAATAGTAAAGAACTGTTATTCCTATTTCCCACATCTTTGCCTAAAAGCCTCCTTGATTTCAAAATTATAATGACTCGGAGGGAAGGGGGTTGCATCTGCCATTCCAAGGGAGGCTTCTGCCTTCCTTAGCAGACACCTGTCTTTCAAACCAAGACAGCATATATAAACATACTGTGCTTAAATTAAAAATCTATCCGATATCTAACATATTAAGGGTGGTACAATGGCCTTTCCTTCCAATAGTGTCCGTGAAAACAAAACTTCCCTTCATTTTCAAGATGAATGACAGACCCCTTTGGAGCTGCAGATTACTCCGAGCTCTAACATGAGTACTGCAGCCTACAGTGGCTCTCAGACAAAACCATAGAGTAGCACTGTTTAACAAAAAGGTATGCTTGTATTCTATACTGTCAGGCAGTGTTGAAAACTACATTAACCTTGATTAAGTCACGTGATTGCACAACTCCTTCCATGTAGTCTCATACAAAAAGGAGTTCTTTCCAATGATCAATTAAAAAAAATCAGAAACACGACTGAAGTTTTTTAAATGATTGATTTTTCTGATCCATAACAAACCTCGGAAAGAATGAAAATGTGTATCCAATTAGCTGGAAAAAAAGATGCAAATGTTGGAGTAACTACCTACTGTAAGCTTATGCATACAGCAGCCTGTGACTATTTGGTTATGTTGTGTTTTGTTTCCTATTTAAAGTTTCTTGGAAATACATAGAATAATTCAAATACTTACAGAAGTTGGGTTTCTTCAACTTTGTTCTTAGTGCCTCAAGCACCACTTATAGCAAGGTACACTGGAGAACAAGGCTTCCACATTGCAGCAGGTACGTTTATTTATTTTTACACAAATAAAGAAACCTCTTCATCAGTATTCCAATAGTTTATAGTGATACTCTGTCACCAGACACTTGCTTATTGAGTACAATAATATTAAACAGCTGCCCATCTTTGCTATCAATGCAAAGAAACTGGGTTCTGAGACAGAAATAGTATTTTTCATATATGTATGGACTGCAGAACAGGATCCCATTTGGCAGTCTTCAGTAGTGCAATACTTCTCTAACAGTAGTCTAAGGAGGAGACTGTGGTGTCCTTTCATATTAGAACTACAGCATAGAAGAAGGGTACTATGCAATTCTCAATTTCTCTTTTTTGCTAATTGCTACTGCTGAAAAAACATTCTTGCCCTTGAAAACTGTCATTTCTGCCTGTAGCCCAAGGTATCTCTAATTAGACATAGCAAAAACACCAATGTATCTACAAATAAGGTATTTTTCACCTCAAAACTTTGAAAACTCTCTCTTATACATTTCAATTTAACTGAAATGTCAAATTGTAATTTCTTAACTAAAAAGAAATACAACTGAAATTAGAACGAAGTACCTGCGTGAAGTACTAAGGCCTGAACAACAGGCCCTGAGCCAAAGTTGACCTCTAGATTAACCTTCCAACCAAATGTTATATATATGTATATGCTCATTAATGAAGTATTGTTATATGTGTCCATTTATTGGCAAAACATGTATTTACCTTTCCATATCTAGAAACCAGATAAGGCCACATCTGGCCTAATTAGGGGGGGTATAGGATCAAAGACAACTCCCTTGGTTCCTCCCTGAGCCCTGGCCAGGCTTTGGGAGAAAGCCAACAGGAGAATGAAATTAGAAGTTGTTAGCTTGTTTGTTTAACAGTATAAAAGCTGGGCTACTGTCACAGCAAAGTGGGGGAGCCTCATGGCCTGCAAGGTGGATGCACCGCAGGATTTCCCAGTTACTGGGCGTGGTTCTCCAGTCCTTCGCTGTGACAGCTTCCCCCAAAGTTGATGTTTTGGGGATTTGGACGATGGTAAAGTATTAGGGTAACTGGTGATGTATCTTAATCACTATAGGCAATCTTTTGTAGCAGTGATTATGTGCATTGCTTAGCTTATCCTTCTGTGATTCTTTGCAGTTTGGCATTATAGTAAATTACACTATTCCTTAAGTTGGTGTCTGTGTCCCTACCCACCAGCAAAACACTAGGACAGGACATGTGACAGTATTTTTAGACGTACTCTACAGCTTTGATCATTAAATTCCCCCTACCTTTAGCCCTACCTGTCTTGACAGCTTTCCTCTGTCACATTTCCTGATGACTGTAATTTCTATGGCATTAAATAAAACAAATCTGACATAAGGTTCCCCCCTCTTTTTAAATATTTTAGTGTATGCTAGTATCTGAAACAGCAGTGAAGATTACAGACCTAGAAGTTACTGATGCCTCTTTCCTAATAATTAGCCCTGCTATCCAGAGAAAATTCACAGCATGACATTTAGTCACTTGGAAATAAGACTGTTGCCCTACATCTGCTATAGAAAACAGCAGGTATGTCATAAAGCGTGCTATAACCTCAGAACTAAGTGATCCTACTAGCATAATCGCAGGTAACAGTCCCTAACAGGCAATGCAATCTTATTTCTCTCCAGGGATGAAATACATTCACTGAACTTCAGGAAGCATTAAGTGATTCTTTTTGCTTTCTGAATCAGCAGGAAACACAAAATACTTACTACAATGAAGCCTTTAGAAAAACTGACTCTGCAACCACAAATATGTAAACACTCAGCAATTCATAAAGTTAATTAATTACCTGAATTTCCCTTGCATGGTATACAATAATGAGCCCAAGCAAGATAATCGTGGAGAGGCTAATAAGGCATTTTAGAGCGAGGGAATACAGAGACTCCTGCAACAGAAAGACACCACTGTCCATCAGAGACCCATACACACGGAATCGTTCCCGCCCCGCCGGGCTCCCCAGCCCCAGTGCGAGCAGCGGAGCCCGAACTGGGAGGGGAGGGAGGATCGCCCCGCCTTAGTGTCGGGGACGTAGGGTGCCTCACGGCGGGGCCAGGGAAGGGGGACACCTCGCCTCACGGTTGCAGAGCCGCGGGGTGAGCATCTCATCTCAGGGCGGAGGACCAGTAGGCCCCACACGGCGGTGCCGGGGGGGGGGGAGGTCAGAGCGCCCCTCACCTCTCCTCGGGGCGAGGGACGCTTCAGGGCAGGACCGGGCGAGGGCTGAACGGTCCCGCCGCGCAAGGATTTGAACGGCTGACAGGAGAGTGCAGCTGGCTGCGGAGCCGCCTTCCCGTGAACCGGAACGGACACGGAGCCCACAGAGGGGGCGGGGCGGGGCGGGGCGGGGGTTGGGCTGCGTCGACCGCGCCAAGAGCGAGAGGAAGGCGGTCCGACGGCGTGGCAGGTACCTTCGTGTAGGCGCCCCAGGACAGCTCTGTCTCGATCACCATGACTACAATGCCGAACATGCCGAAGATGAGCGCGTAGTCGCTGAGGCGCTTGCGCTTCTCGAAGAGCGCCCGGCGATGCCCCAGCTTGTAGCCGATGTTCTGGTTCTTCTTCTTGCTGGACTTGCCCCCGCCGTTGTTCGTGCCACCGGAGCCGTAGGGCGCCAGGTTGTTGGAGTTGTTGTGCTCAGGCTTGGAGACCACTATCTCCGGAGCAGCGGCGAGCGGCGGCTGGAGCGGCTGAGACTCGGAGTTAAGCTCGTGCAGGTTCCTGCGGGATGAACTCAGGTCGCTGAGCGGCCGCATGATGCCGCCGTTGTACCTGCAGCTGCTCATGGCTATTTCGGCGAAGGGATTGCTCTCCCGACGCTGCTGGTAGTGGTGATGGCGGGTACTGCTGCTGCTGCCACTGCTGCTGCTGCCACTGCTGCTGGGACTAGCTGCTTGCTGCTGCTGCTGCAGGCTATGGCACTGCTGGTACTGGGGGTACTGGTGGGGCTGCCTGGACGAGCCGGCATGGCTGGAGGGGGTGAGCTCGCTGACGTTCAACTGGCTACTCTGCCGGGAGGAGGCGGAAGTGGAGAGCGGCCAGGAGTGAGTCCTGAGGGCACCCGAGAGAGGCGAAGAAGGGCAGAGCAGCGAGGGCAGGTTATCCCTCGCTGCTGCTACAGCGGCCCCATAGTAGGTGCAGTTGTTGCACTGGAGGCATAGGGTCTGCTGCTGCTGTGGCTGCTGGAGAAGGCTCTGCTTGTCCTGGCCGTGCTGCTGCTGCGAGTAGAAGCCCGTCTGGAACTGCAATGGTGTTTCCATGTCAGAGGCCTTAAAGCCGCAGGAGCACCAGGCGACGGTGGTGGTGGTGGTGGTGGTACACCCTGCGCAATGCGTTATGGTCGACAGGGGAGAGGCCTGCTGCCTCCACGAAGGGCCCATCCCGGCTTCCGTAGGATTCAGCCGATTGGTCGGGCGGACCAAAACAAGGCGCATCTCGTCGGGGGAGACCGGCTGCGGCGTGAGACGGCAGAGAGATTCCCCCATCCGCCCTGCCCCCTCCCGCGCGGGGATCCCGTCTGCTACCACTCCCGCAGGTAAGGGTTACCCCTCACTCCCCGCCCTGCCGCCAGTGTGCCCCACGCCACAGAAAGTCGGGGGGGCCCAAGGTGGGCGGGGAGAGCGCTCGCTGAGCTCGCATCCGGGATCGCCCTCTGGGAGGAAAGGCAGTCGCGGCGGGGCTTCCTGGCCCCGCCGCAGCCGCACACATCCGCGCCGTCTTTAGAACATAGGCACTACGCTGCGCTCCGGAGCTGTCCAGCGACGCCCCGTCGCTTTCCGGAGACGTGCAAAACAGCAGTGTCCTCGCTCCGGGGCCCTCGCCGCGGCCCCGGGGAGGAGGCGGTTCTCGGGGTCTGTCGCGGCCGACAGCCAGCACAGAGAAGAGCTGGGCCGGAGTGCGGCCTCAGGCCGTGCCCACAGGCCATCAGAGAGGTCATTAGGAGATCTCTCCTGAAATTCGGGAGAGCCCAAGGTCCACTGGCTTCCAGGGCCCGCAGGGCCCGGGGTGGCAGCAATTAGCTAATCGCTCGGGGGCCACCGAGGTATTTGGTTACATATAGTAAGTTTCGATATTTTTCAGACCTATAACAAAGGGGATTATTTCTTTTGGTCACTCCTTAACTAAAATAAGGAAGAAACTAGTCACTGGAAATTTCATAGGGTTTTAGGTCATCACCTGAGGATGCAATACAAGGTGATTTATAGGTTAAGGACTTATTCTAATCGGTTATCAGAAGCTTTAACAGTGAAACAGGATCGTTTTCATTACGTAATTGAGTTTTTGTCTGGATCCATTTTTTCCTGAAACTGTTCCACAGCAATCTTTGTTTGTCACCCTGCTACCATTTTGCCTCTTCACCTTCCTTTCTCTCCCAAATTCTCGCTGAATAGTTCATTATGGCAACTCCCTTAGACAGAGCATTGTCTGAACCAGATAAAGTCTTTTTTCTGCATTTATTTAAGGAGAGATTATTTAAGGAAAGAGCTTTGAAAAAAAGTTATTCACTTTATAGCTATGTCATTCTTGTTAACTATCTGAGATTATAAGAGAAGTTTGTTTTTTTTTTTTTGTCAGGAGGCACTGTCTATGCAGATTGAAAATTCAGATGTAGTATTGCACTTTAATAGCATGGAAGGTCTCTTTACAACTTTAACTTCTTTCAGACATTGAAGAAAAAAAATTGCTAGGCCTTTCTAGGATAAAAACCTACATCTGTATAATTTCTAGAACTTGCATAGCAGTTAGTTCAGTTTCCTCTGAAAGTCTGCATACTTGAATGGCTTGCATTTTAAGCAATTTGGATGAAGTACTGTGAATAGCCAAGTTTTTTAATATGCTCTGCTATAAAATTTAATTTACTTAATTTTTAACCAAAGTGTACCTTTTAAAGCAAGCGCATATTGCATGTATGCAGTCAAACAACCCTCACTAATGTAGTAACCATCGTGGTTCTAAAATATAGGTAGATTATTCTGAGTGACCAAAATATTAAAATCTCTGAGTATGTTTATACAGCATAGATTATTTTAGAAGAAGCACCGAGAAATATGAGCGGCTCTCCAAATCACCAGATCTCACCAGATCACCAGACTTAAGGGAGGTTGCTGCCTAGGAGTGGGACTTTTTATGAGATACAGGGGAAAAGCAGTTTGGGATGGGATTGCACAGAACTTACTATGGCATGTTTAGGGGAGGAACCAAAGGCAGGACAAGGGAGTGGTTTAGGTGATTTGGGGAGGAACAAGTGTGGACAAATAGAGGGGTAAGGGGATAAAAAGGGCCAGTCACGTGTAAATAGTTTGCTGGTCAGTACACTTGTCTGGCTGATGCCCGAAAGATAGGCTGGAAATAAATCCCCATAGACCGATGCCTATAGAGCAGGTATTTGTTTATTGCACTGGGAAGAGCCATCCCCTGCCTCTCGTGTGAAAACAGCCAAAAAGGCTTACTTACATCAGGAAGTCCGAGGGTTGGGGCTCTCATAAGTTCATGCCTCAATTCTTTGGAGGCTTTGTCAGCTTCAGGAGTCCATACCACAGCATTTTTAGAGACCTTTACTAGTTCATATAAAGGCTTCACAATTAGTCCATAATTGTATATCCACAACCGGCACCAACCTGTCATTCCAAGAAAAGCGTGAAGTTTTCTTACAGTTCGTGGCTTAGGTGTTTGGTAGATTGCTTCTTTCCATGCGGTCCCCAGAGATCGTTGTCCTCCAGAGATCTCGTATCCAAGGTAGGTCACCCGTTGTTGCACCAGCTGAGCTTTCTGTTGAGATACTTGATAACCATTTAATCCCAGAAAGTTCAATAGGCTCACTGTCCACTCAAGGCACCCTGTAGCAGTTTTTGTAGCAACTAGCAAGTCATCTACATATTGCAGAAGTGTACCTTCTCCAGGTGGAGATTGCCACTGTTCTAATTCTTTAGCCAATTGATTTCCAAAAAGCGTGGGACTGTTTTTGAACCCTTGAGGTAACACTGTCCAGGTAAGATGTTTTTTTCTTCCTGTGCTAGGATTTTTCCACTCAAAAGCAAAAATCATTTGACTCTCTTCTGCAAGTGGTAAACAGAAGAAGGCATCTTTGAGATCTATGACTGAAAAACCAGATTAAATCCTCTCGTAATTTTGTTAGTAGCGTGTAAGGGTTAGCTACTACTGGATGGATACTTTTAGTAATTCCATTAACTGCTTTCAGATCCTGTACTAGTCTGTAGGTTCCATTAGGTTTCTTCACTGGCAGTATGGGGGTATTAAACTCTGATTCACATTCTTTTAATAGTCCTGATGCCAGAAACTTACTGATTATGGGTTCTACCCCTTTTCTATCTTCTAATCTTAAGGGATATTGTTTTTTAATCACTGGCTTGGCTCCTGTTTGTAATTTAATTTTAATGGGGTCAGCTAATTTTGATCTTCCCGGAATATCAGCATCCCATACTCCTGGGTACACTTGATTCAATATTTGTTCTAGATAGGTGTTATTATTTTCTGCCCTTGACCCAATTGTTAACCCTAATGCTAAAACTAATTTGTCTTCTGGTACTTTAAATTTTATTTCTCCTTCTTTAAATTCAGTCGTTGCTTCCAAATTTTGGAGTAAATCCCTGCCCAACAAAGATTTAGGTGAATTAGGTAAATAGAGGAATTGATGTATTCCCATCCTTTTTCCAATTTTGTATTCAAGTGGTTTTAAAAAGAATGCATTTTCTGGTTGGCCCGTGGCTCCCTTGACTCTAATGTATTTTTCACTTTTAGGCACCAAAGCTTGATTCAAAACTGAAAATCTGGCTCCAGTATCAATTAAACATTCAATCTCTTTATCAGTCCCTAGTTGCATTTTAACCAGCGGATCTGCTAGGGCAGTATCCGCCGGTCCCCGTCACTCACTGTTATCCACAGCTGCAGTAATAGCTTCTTGCACTTGATTGGCAAGGTCAGGGCACTGGCGCTTCCAGTGACCTTCTTTCTTACAAAATGCACACTGATTTGGTCCCAGTCTGGGTTGTGATGAATTTGAGCCCCCTCTCTATGACAGTGATAAATGAACCAGAATAGAATGATGCAATTCAATTTATTTCTGAAATGTAATACACTCATTTTTAAAGTAATTATTTTAAAAGGAGAGATGTTAAATTAAATTAAAAGGTTTACCTCTCTTACTATGAGAAGCAAATGGTTACCAATTCCTATTTTAGTCCTTGAAACCGTGATGAGATATCCCAATTGTACAATGGAACTTTAATAAAACCTCTGATTAGCTTTAGAACATCCTGTATTATTAGTCTGTCTTCTTGTAGCAAACATGGGAATATTAATTTGTTCACTGGCATAATGAGACTATTGAGCAAGTAGATGAAATTTCCAAAAGACGGTAATAGCGCTGTCCTTGCCGAGTTCTACAAATAAATAGGCTATCAGCAGTAGATATATTAAAAATTGGGTTGGTGACTGATATGGATATATATGAAACAAATGCAATCATTTCCTCATACAGAACACAACAATCACATTTTAGTTTACCAAGATTTTTAAAAGATTGGTAATCTTGCATCATCAGAGTAGATGAAATTGTTGAGTTCTAAATAAAACATGCAAATTTACAAATTTCTTAAGAATCTTTCAGGGTAAATTAGATCCTGAGATCTTTATCTTCTGTTAAAGAGGACACTTAAGCAAATATTAAAGACATGAACAGAGAAGGAAGGATGAAAGCTAAGCATATCTAAGTCTTTACTTCACCAAACATATATTCTGATAGTACATTTGTGCAGGACTTTTACCTACACAGTGAAAAGAACAAAGGTTCCCTAAGATTTTCATTTTATAAGATCCATGCAATTCAGATGTGTTTGAAAACAGGCAAAATAGGACCACTGAGAAACAATTATGACACCATGTTTTTTCAAAAACATTGGAAGAACTGAAGCTCTGTTAAACAGCATGTTCATTCTTAAAACAAAAAGCTTCCCTTTTTGGTCTTGAGTGCTCAAGAGAAATGACTGCAATAGAGAACATTAGAGAAAAATATATCATGCTGGACACAACAGCCTGAGAGAGGCAAGGCTGCTGCTGCTCCATGTCGCTAGGTCCAAACAGATGCTCAGAGCACTCGTGAACAGAGACAGCACCAAAAGCCTCATTCTACTCATACCTGGCCCCTGGATCCCAGTCTCCCCAGGTGCTAGCACCTGGATATATGAGCCCCCGAGGCCCCAGCCCCGCTCCAGTTGCTGAGACAGACCATTGTGCGCGCACGCGCACACACACGCTCTCACACAAAGCTGGCCGGGGCTTCCCAGGTCCCAGTAGCTGACCCCTCCCAATGCTCTCAGCCTTAGAGATACACAGGCGCCCTCGCACCCAGACCTGGACCTTAGAGACTCGCTCACTCACTTGCTCTCAGTCCACTTCACCTACTCCCCCAGCTAGTCCAACTAGATCTTCACTAGTGATCACATTCACTCACACATCTACCTGCACTTGTTCCACTTGCTGGCACCATGGATACACAGGCCCTCCGACTCATGGTCTGACACCAGTTGCTGCACTCAGCCCCCCATGCACACACATACACACAGAATAGAGAGCCCTCCACCAGGAAAGAGTTAGGAATTTAATAAGAAGATAGGACAGACTGCACTGATCAGGCACAGGGCATAGCCTGATGTCTATATAACTTAGGTTAAAGTAACAAAGTGCTTATATAGCTTAGGTTATAAGATATCTATGTAACCTTAATATCAATATAGCCTAAATCACGACTTTTTATCAATATAACCTGAAGAATATCAATATAACCTGAAGCATAGCCTTCTATGCTTATATAACCTGAATCATAGCTTTTGATACCCATATAATCTGATATGAATAACTTTTTATACAATGTAATGGCTAGTATATAGTTAACTAGTTGCTTATATGCAGAACAGAGAAAAAGAGAAAAAAAGAAAACAAACTTACCAGGTGTATAGTTTTAGAGATAGATAAGTGTAGTACTAATGAGAAATTGGCAAGCCAAAGCCAATTAGCCACAAAACAAAGAATTTAGGCCAGTTAAGACCAGATGGACCGAAGAGCACCGTAACTACGCATGCCCCAGAGACAAAGTTGAAAAGTTCAAGTGCGAAGAAGACTTTAGAAGCCTTCATCAAAGACCCCCAAAGACCCCCGAATTGGGGAAGTGCATGTGCAGTGCAAAGAATTATCTAATAACCATGAGATCATGCTATGTAAATTAGTTCTGGCACGTATGTGATGATGCTGTAATGACATAGCAACATTAAGCAAAATTTACTGTATAAATATACCACAGCACTTGACAAAGGCAGGTGAGTTAGGAGGAAAAATCCCCCTCACCACCAGCGCTGCAATCTGCCCTATAGACATCGATCTATGGGGATTTATTTCCAGCCTATCTTTCGGGCATCAGTTTTGGCGACCTAGTGCGGCAGGACTTCTCTGCCTGGCTGCAGGATCCGTTGGAGCTGGGGACTCCCTTGGCGTGCCCCGGGATTTTCTCGGAGGGACTCCACGCTTCACTGGCTCTCTGTGGGGGCAGAGAAGGACCAACCGACTGCAAAAATTCAAGGTATTTGTAGCTTGATTTAAAACGTTCTTGGTTTCTTCGGTTAAGAAGCTCCCATAAGACATATGTGATGACATATGCTGGGTGCAGTATCACAGGAAGAGTTCCTGAAGTGATACAAAGGGGTTAGAGGCCCCAAAAGAAAAAAGGGGGGGGTTGAGATCCCCAAAAAAGGTACCAAGGGGTTAGAGGCCCCGAAAGAAGTCTGATGACTTTTTTATTATTGTTGGCCTTGGCTTTAAAAAAAAAAAAAATCTTAAGTCTGATCGCTATATGTATTGTTTTGTGTAATTTGTGTAAAACTAGTGTTTCTTTTCCCTGTGTGTACTAACAAGTGTCACTGGCTGCTGTGTGTCTGCTAAAAGTTTTTGCTCTGTTGGTGCCTTTACAGCTGTTACTGAGTGTTTTCCAGAAGGTTTTTTTTATGGTTTGCTTTATTAACAGTTTTAATCCATGCCCCATCCTGCTCTAATACCCTGCTTCATTCCTTTCATTTATAAGACCCCAATTCCTTCTTTCATGTGTAGAGGGCCGTGTTGGTACAGTGACTTTTGAGCGGTTTTAGGAGTTGTAAAATTGGTGTGTGAAAGGCCGTGTTGGTACAGTGACTTTTGAGCAGTTTTAAGAGTTGTAAAATTGATGTGTAGAGAGTCATTAGAGACTTCCGAGATTTAAGAAGTTAGAGAGAAGATTGACAAGCGGTTGTAGGATTGTCAAGAAACATTTCAGTGGAGAGTGGAGAAAGCCAAGAGTAAAATGGGGTCTGCAAGTAGCAAAGAAGTAGTAAAGCAAAGCCTGTTAGGATGTATCCTGGCACACTGGAAAGAATTAGGGGATGGGCTGGGAGGAACTATAAGAAAAGCAGATTTAATTAAATACTGTAACCAGTGGTGGCCCCTGTACAAATTAGAGTCAGGAGAAAAATGGCCAATAAATGGAACATTGCATTACAATACCTTGTTGCAGTTAATGTTGTTTTTAAGGAGACAGCAGAAGTGAAGTAATTTATGCCAATATGATTTTTACTCTGAGAAATAAACCTGAGTGGCAAAGTGGCATAAATTTGGCTCCAGAGGATCCTTTTGTATTGGCATTAGAAAAAGACTGTAAACAGAAACTGAAGAGATGTTGTTCTGCCTGCAGTATAGGCCAGAAGTGCTTGAAGTTAGCAGATAAGCATGAAAGAGACAGCTTTATAGATGTTCAAGATTTACAACCAAGCTATTCAAGGCCTGCTGCACACTCTCCTCCAACCACTCTGCCCCCCCCGTCCAGCCCAAGCAATAGTGAAGATGAGATAGAAGATCCTGGGGAGGAAACAAGTTCAGAGACTCCAATAACAGCACACATGAGAAGTAAAGCGAAAAACTTTGCCTCTGATAGCCCCTCTGAGAGAAGTAATAGGCCCTGGGGGAGAAGCAATGAGAGTGAAAGTTCCCTTTTTCATTAGTGATCTAAATAGCTGGAGAGAAGAAGTTAGAAATTACAGAGAAGACCCCGAAAAAGTTGCAAAAAGGTTTGAATTAATTGTAAGAAACCAAGATCCTGACTGGGGTGACGTTGATTTAATGCTGTCGGAGCTTACAGAAACAGAGAAGGAACTAGTAATAAAAACAGCTAAAGCGCATGTGGAAGGGCAAATTGCTAGCGGAGCTTTACAAGGAACTGTAGAACAGGCGTTCCCCACCTCTAATCCCAGGTGGAATCGAAACGATGAAAGAGATTATGCACTTCTAGTTAAATACCAAAATCTGATAAGAATCGGATTGGAAAATGCTATCCCAAAAGCCGTAAATTGGCCCATGATATTTCAAGTTAAACAAGGATGCCAAGAGTCTCCTACTGCCTTTGTAAACAGACTCCGTGCAGCCTTGCGGAAATATACAACCCTAGACCCCTCATCAGACATGGGAAAGCAGCAGTTAATTTCTCTAATGTTAGGGCAATCAAGCCCAGACATCAGATTTAAGCTTCAAAAAAGGAAAGAACCTGCAAGCAGGGACCTGGAAGCAATAATGGGGAAAACCTGGAGAGTATTTAATAACAGGGACAAGCAAGAAGAGAAAAAGCTGACCACAGCTATAGTAGCTGCACTAGATCAACACCAGAATGGGGGGTGAGGCCGAGGCAGAGGCAGGGGTGGAAGTAGCAGAGGGGGCTCAAATTCATCACAACCCAGACTGGGACCAAATCAGTGTGCATTTTGTAAGAAAGAAGGTCACTGGAAGCGCCAGTGCCCTGACCTTGCCAATCAAGTGCAAGAAGCTATTACTGCAGCTGTGGATAACAGTGAGTGACGGGGACCGGCGGATACTGCCCTAGCAGATCCGCTGGTTAAAATGCAACTAGGGACTGATAAAGAGATTGAATGTTTAATTGATACTGGAGCCAGATTTTCAGTTTTGAATCAAGCTTTGGTGCCTAAAAGTGAAAAATACATTAGAGTCAAGGGAGCCACGGGCCAACCAGAAAATGCATTCTTTTTAAAACCACTTGAATACAAAATTGGAAAAAGGATGGGAATACATCAATTCCTCTATTTACCTAATTCACCTAAATCTTTGTTGGGCAGGGATTTACTCCAAAATTTGGAAGCAACGACTGAATTTAAAGAAGGAGAAATAAAATTTAAAGTACCAGAAGACAAATTAGTTTTAGCATTAGGGTTAACAATTGGGTCAAGGGCAGAAAATAATAACACCTATCTAGAACAAATATTGAATCAAGTGTACCCAGGAGTATGGGATGCTGATATTCCGGGAAGATCAAAATTAGCTGACCCCATTAAAATTAAATTACAAACAGGAGCCAAGCCAGTGATTAAAAAACAATATCCCTTAAGATTAGAAGATAGAAAAGGGGTAGAACCCATAATCAGTAAGTTTCTGGCATCAGGACTATTAAAAGAATGTGAATCAGAGTTTAATACCCCCATACTGCCAGTGAAGAAACCTAATGGAACCTACAGACTAGTACAGGATCTGAAAGCAGTTAATGGAATTACTAAAAGTATCCATCCAGTAGTAGCTAACCCTTACACGCTACTAACAAAATTACGAGAGGATTTAATCTGGTTTTTCAGTCATAGATCTCAAAGATGCCTTCTTCTGTTTACCACTTGCAGAAGAGAGTCAAATGATTTTTGCTTTTGAGTGGAAAAATCCTAGCACAGGAAGAAAAAAACATCTTACCTGGACAGTGTTACCTCAAGGGTTCAAAAACAGTCCCACGCTTTTTGGAAATCAATTGGCTAAAGAGTTAGAACAGTGGCAATCTCCACCTGGAGAAGGTACACTTCTGCAATATGTAGATGACTTGCTAGTTGCTACAAAAACTGCTACAGGGTGCCTTGAGTGGACAGTGAGCCTATTGAACTTTCTGGGATTAAATGGTTATCAAGTATCTCAACAGAAAGCTCAGCTGGTGCAACAACGGGTGACCTACCTTGGATACGAGATCTCTGGAGGACAACGATCTCTGGGGACCGCATGGAAAGAAGCAATCTACCAAACACCTAAGCCACGAACTGTAAGAAAACTTCACGCTTTTCTTGGAATGACAGGTTGGTGCCGGTTGTGGATATACAATTATGGACTAATTGTGAAGCCTTTATATGAACTAGTAAAGGTCTCTAAAAATGCTGTGGTATGGACTCCTGAAGCTGACAAAGCCTCCAAAGAATTGAGGCATGAACTTATGAGAGCCCCAACCCTCGGACTTCCTGATGTAAGTAAGCCTTTTTGGCTGTTTTCACACGAGAGGCAGGGGATGGCTCTTCCCAGTGCAATAAACAAATACCTGCTCTATAGGCATCGGTCTATGGGGATTTATTTCCAGCCTATCTTTCGGGCATCAGCCAGACAAGTGTACTGACCAGCAAACTATTTACACGTGACTGGCCCTTTTTATCCCCTTACCCCTCTATTTGTCCACACTTGTTCCTCCCCAAATCACCTAAACCACTCCCTTGTCCTGCCTTTGGTTCCTCCCCTAAACATGCCATAGTAAGTTCTGTGCAATCCCATCCCAAACTGCTTTTCCCCTGTATCTCATAAAAAGTCCCACTCCTAGGCAGCAACCTCCCTTAAGTCTGGTGATCTGGTGAGATCTGGTGATTTGGAGAGCCGCTCATATTTCTCGGTGCTTCTTCTAAAATAATCTATGCTGTATAAACATACTCAGAGATTTTAATATTTTGGTCACTCAGAATAATCTACCTATATTTTAGAACCACGATGGTTACTACATTAGTGAGGGTTGTTTGACTGCATACATGCAATATGCGCTTGCTTTAAAAGGTACACTTTGGTTAAAAATTAAGTAAATTAAATTTTATAGCAGAGCATATTAAAAAACTTGGCTATTCACAGTACTTCATCCAAATTGCTTAAAATGCAAGCCATTCAAGTATGCAGACTTTCAGAGGAAACTGAACTAACTGCTATGCAAGTTCTAGAAATTATACAGATGTAGGTTTTTATCCTAGAAAGGCCTAGCAATTTTTTTTCTTCAATGTCTGAAAGAAGTTAAAGTTGTAAAGAGACCTTCCATGCTATTAAAGTGCAATACTACATCTGAATTTTCAATCTGCATAGACAGTGCCTCCTGACAAAAAAAAAAAAACAAACTTCTCTTATAATCTCAGATAGTTAACAAGAATGACATAGCTATAAAGTGAATAACTTTTTTTCAAAGCTCTTTCCTTAAATAATCTCTCCTTAAATAAATGCAGAAAAAAGACTTTATCTGGTTCAGACAATGCTCTGTCTAAGGGAGTTGCCATAATGAACTATTCAGCGAGAATTTGGGAGAGAAAGGAAGGTGAAGAGGCAAAATGGTAGCAGGGTGACAAACAAAGATTGCTGTGGAACAGTTTCAGGAAAAAATGGATCCAGACAAAAACTCAATTACGTAATGAAAACGATCCTGTTTCACTGTTAAAGCTTCTGATAACCGATTAGAATAAGTCCTTAACCTATAAATCACCTTGTATTGCATCCTCAGGTGATGACCTAAAACCCTATGAAATTTCCAGTGACTAGTTTCTTCCTTATTTTAGTTAAGGAGTGACCAAAAGAAATAATCCCCTTTGTTATAGGTCTGAAAAATATCGAAACTTACTATATGTAACCAAATACCTCGGTGGCCCCCGAGCGATTAGCTAATTGCTGCCACCCCGGGCCCTGCGGGCCCTGGAAGCCAGTGGACCTTGGGCTCTCCCGAATTTCAGGAGAGATCTCCTAATGACCTCTCTGATGGCCTGTGGGCACGGCCTGAGGCCGCACTCCGGCCCAGCTCTTCTCTGTGCTGGCTGTCGGCCGCGACAGACCCCGAGAACCGCCTCCTCCCCGGGGCCGCGGCGAGGGCCCCGGAGCGAGGACACTGCTGTTTTGCACGTCTCCGGAAAGCGACGGGGCGTCGCTGGACAGCTCCGGAGCGCAGCGTAGTGCCTATGTTCTAAAGACGGCGCGGATGTGTGCGGCTGCGGCGGGGCCAGGAAGCCCCGCCGCGACTGCCTTTCCTCCCAGAGGGCGATCCCGGATGCGAGCTCAGCGAGCGCTCTCCCCGCCCACCTTGGGCCCCCCCGACTTTCTGTGGCGTGGGGCACACTGGCGGCAGGGCGGGGAGTGAGGGGTAACCCTTACCTGCGGGAGTGGTAGCAGACGGGATCCCCGCGCGGGAGGGGGCAGGGCGGATGGGGGAATCTCTCTGCCGTCTCACGCCGCAGCCGGTCTCCCCCGACGAGATGCGCCTTGTTTTGGTCCGCCCGACCAATCGGCTGAATCCTACGGAAGCCGGGATGGGCCCTTCGTGGAGGCAGCAGGCCTCTCCCCTGTCGACCATAACGCATTGCGCAGGGTGTACCACCACCACCACCACCACCGTCGCCTGGTGCTCCTGCGGCTTTAAGGCCTCTGACATGGAAACACCATTGCAGTTCCAGACGGGCTTCTACTCGCAGCAGCAGCACGGCCAGGACAAGCAGAGCCTTCTCCAGCAGCCACAGCAGCAGCAGACCCTATGCCTCCAGTGCAACAACTGCACCTACTATGGGGCCGCTGTAGCAGCAGCGAGGGATAACCTGCCCTCGCTGCTCTGCCCTTCTTCGCCTCTCTCGGGTGCCCTCAGGACTCACTCCTGGCCGCTCTCCACTTCCGCCTCCTCCCGGCAGAGTAGCCAGTTGAACGTCAGCGAGCTCACCCCCTCCAGCCATGCCGGCTCGTCCAGGCAGCCCCACCAGTACCCCCAGTACCAGCAGTGCCATAGCCTGCAGCAGCAGCAGCAAGCAGCTAGTCCCAGCAGCAGTGGCAGCAGCAGCAGTGGCAGCAGCAGCAGTACCCGCCATCACCACTACCAGCAGCGTCGGGAGAGCAATCCCTTCGCCGAAATAGCCATGAGCAGCTGCAGGTACAACGGCGGCATCATGCGGCCGCTCAGCGACCTGAGTTCATCCCGCAGGAACCTGCACGAGCTTAACTCCGAGTCTCAGCCGCTCCAGCCGCCGCTCGCCGCTGCTCCGGAGATAGTGGTCTCCAAGCCTGAGCACAACAACTCCAACAACCTGGCGCCCTACGGCTCCGGTGGCACGAACAACGGCGGGGGCAAGTCCAGCAAGAAGAAGAACCAGAACATCGGCTACAAGCTGGGGCATCGCCGGGCGCTCTTCGAGAAGCGCAAGCGCCTCAGCGACTACGCGCTCATCTTCGGCATGTTCGGCATTGTAGTCATGGTGATCGAGACAGAGCTGTCCTGGGGCGCCTACACGAAGGTACCTGCCACGCCGTCGGACCGCCTTCCTCTCGCTCTTGGCGCGGTCGACGCAGCCCAACCCCCGCCCCGCCCCGCCCCGCCCCCTCTGTGGGCTCCGTGTCCGTTCCGGTTCACGGGAAGGCGGCTCCGCAGCCAGCTGCACTCTCCTGTCAGCCGTTCAAATCCTTGCGCGGCGGGACCGTTCAGCCCTCGCCCGGTCCTGCCCTGAAGCGTCCCTCGCCCCGAGGAGAGGTGAGGGGCGCTCTGACCTCCCCCCCCCCCGGCACCGCCGTGTGGGGCCTACTGGTCCTCCGCCCTGAGATGAGATGCTCACCCCGCGGCTCTGCAACCGTGAGGCGAGGTGTCCCCCTTCCCTGGCCCCGCCGTGAGGCACCCTACGTCCCCGACACTAAGGCGGGGCGATCCTCCCTCCCCTCCCAGTTCGGGCTCCGCTGCTCGCACTGGGGCTGGGGAGCCCGGCGGGGCGGGAACGATTCCGTGTGTATGGGTCTCTGATGGACAGTGGTGTCTTTCTGTTGCAGGAGTCTCTGTATTCCCTCGCTCTAAAATGCCTTATTAGCCTCTCCACGATTATCTTGCTTGGGCTCATTATTGTATACCATGCAAGGGAAATTCAGGTAATTAATTAACTTTATGAATTGCTGAGTGTTTACATATTTGTGGTTGCAGAGTCAGTTTTTCTAAAGGCTTCATTGTAGTAAGTATTTTGTGTTTCCTGCTGATTCAGAAAGCAAAAAGAATCACTTAATGCTTCCTGAAGTTCAGTGAATGTATTTCATCCCTGGAGAGAAATAAGATTGCATTGCCTGTTAGGGACTGTTACCTGCGATTATGCTAGTAGGATCACTTAGTTCTGAGGTTATAGCACGCTTTATGACATACCTGCTGTTTTCTATAGCAGATGTAGGGCAACAGTCTTATTTCCAAGTGACTAAATGTCATGCTGTGAATTTTCTCTGGATAGCAGGGCTAATTATTAGGAAAGAGGCATCAGTAACTTCTAGGTCTGTAATCTTCACTGCTGTTTCAGATACTAGCATACACTAAAATATTTAAAAAGAGGGGGGAACCTTATGTCAGATTTGTTTTATTTAATGCCATAGAAATTACAGTCATCAGGAAATGTGACAGAGGAAAGCTGTCAAGACAGGTAGGGCTAAAGGTAGGGGGAATTTAATGATCAAAGCTGTAGAGTACGTCTAAAAATACTGTCACATGTCCTGTCCTAGTGTTTTGCTGGTGGGTAGGGACACAGACACCAACTTAAGGAATAGTGTAATTTACTATAATGCCAAACTGCAAAGAATCACAGAAGGATAAGCTAAGCAATGCACATAATCACTGCTACAAAAGATTGCCTATAGTGATTAAGATACATCACCAGTTACCCTAATACTTTACCATCGTCCAAATCCCCAAAACATCAACTTTGGGGGAAGCTGTCACAGCGAAGGACTGGAGAACCACGCCCAGTAACTGGGAAATCCTGCGGTGCATCCACCTTGCAGGCCATGAGGCTCCCCCACTTTGCTGTGACAGTAGCCCAGCTTTTATACTGTTAAACAAACAAGCTAACAACTTCTAATTTCATTCTCCTGTTGGCTTTCTCCCAAAGCCTGGCCAGGGCTCAGGGAGGAACCAAGGGAGTTGTCTTTGATCCTATACCCCCCCTAATTAGGCCAGATGTGGCCTTATCTGGTTTCTAGATATGGAAAGGTAAATACATGTTTTGCCAATAAATGGACACATATAACAATACTTCATTAATGAGCATATACATATATATAACATTTGGTTGGAAGGTTAATCTAGAGGTCAACTTTGGCTCAGGGCCTGTTGTTCAGGCCTTAGTACTTCACGCAGGTACTTCGTTCTAATTTCAGTTGTATTTCTTTTTAGTTAAGAAATTACAATTTGACATTTCAGTTAAATTGAAATGTATAAGAGAGAGTTTTCAAAGTTTTGAGGTGAAAAATACCTTATTTGTAGATACATTGGTGTTTTTGCTATGTCTAATTAGAGATACCTTGGGCTACAGGCAGAAATGACAGTTTTCAAGGGCAAGAATGTTTTTTCAGCAGTAGCAATTAGCAAAAAAGAGAAATTGAGAATTGCATAGTACCCTTCTTCTATGCTGTAGTTCTAATATGAAAGGACACCACAGTCTCCTCCTTAGACTACTGTTAGAGAAGTATTGCACTACTGAAGACTGCCAAATGGGATCCTGTTCTGCAGTCCATACATATATGAAAAATACTATTTCTGTCTCAGAACCCAGTTTCTTTGCATTGATAGCAAAGATGGGCAGCTGTTTAATATTATTGTACTCAATAAGCAAGTGTCTGGTGACAGAGTATCACTATAAACTATTGGAATACTGATGAAGAGGTTTCTTTATTTGTGTAAAAATAAATAAACGTACCTGCTGCAATGTGGAAGCCTTGTTCTCCAGTGTACCTTGCTATAAGTGGTGCTTGAGGCACTAAGAACAAAGTTGAAGAAACCCAACTTCTGTAAGTATTTGAATTATTCTATGTATTTCCAAGAAACTTTAAATAGGAAACAAAACACAACATAACCAAATAGTCACAGGCTGCTGTATGCATAAGCTTACAGTAGGTAGTTACTCCAACATTTGCATCTTTTTTTCCAGCTAATTGGATACACATTTTCATTCTTTCCGAGGTTTGTTATGGATCAGAAAAATCAATCATTTAAAAAACTTCAGTCGTGTTTCTGATTTTTTTTAATTGATCATTGGAAAGAACTCCTTTTTGTATGAGACTACATGGAAGGAGTTGTGCAATCACGTGACTTAATCAAGGTTAATGTAGTTTTCAACACTGCCTGACAGTATAGAATACAAGCATACCTTTTTGTTAAACAGTGCTACTCTATGGTTTTGTCTGAGAGCCACTGTAGGCTGCAGTACTCATGTTAGAGCTCGGAGTAATCTGCAGCTCCAAAGGGGTCTGTCATTCATCTTGAAAATGAAGGGAAGTTTTGTTTTCACGGACACTATTGGAAGGAAAGGCCATTGTACCACCCTTAATATGTTAGATATCGGATAGATTTTTAATTTAAGCACAGTATGTTTATATATGCTGTCTTGGTTTGAAAGACAGGTGTCTGCTAAGGAAGGCAGAAGCCTCCCTTGGAATGGCAGATGCAACCCCCTTCCCTCCGAGTCATTATAATTTTGAAATCAAGGAGGCTTTTAGGCAAAGATGTGGGAAATAGGAATAACAGTTCTTTACTATTATATATATAACCAGTCAAACAAACAACAATAACTATGGCAGTAACAGCAAACAATCACAAACCCAGTCCCAGTCTTCTCGGCTGTCGGGCCCTTTCCCCTTGGGTGCAGTTCCGGTCGCAGCCGGCAGGGGCGCTGGGGGCTCCCGGTGAGCAGGGCAGGTGCGATGGTTTCCCCGCGGCTGCAGGGGGCGCTCCGGAGCGAGCTCGGGGAGCACGCGGCACCGGTGGCCTGGGGTCCCGGGGAAGGATGGAACAGAGGCTTCACAAACCCCAGGGCAGCTGGCCCCGGTGTCCGGCCGGACCCTCGGGAACGGAAGGCTGGAACGGCAGGGACGAGCACAAATCCCGGGTGGCAGACGCGATGTATCCAAACGGGGTACCCCCCCCCGGAGGTCTAGGCAGGCAGGGCAAGCACGGCTACAACGTAGTGAAGGCTCGTAGCAGCGGCGGGGCAGGGTGGCCATGGCCCGGCTCCGAGTGGGGCCTGGAAGGCGGGCTTGGGATCCCGGTGTTGTTTCCAGCAGAAAGAAAAGCGACCGTAGGAAAAACAGCTTCCTCTCTCTCTCTCTCGATGCCGAGACCCAACTGACCCCACACCCAGGTGAAACAGAGTAGCCAGGCGCACCCCACCGTCAGTGGGTAGCTCTTTGTTTTCTTAAGTACCCAGCGATTTGTCATCTTAGTGTGGGGGAAAATTCCTTTAACAGAAAAAAAAAACTAGAACTCCTAAAAAATCCCAACAACGCACACTTGACTTTCTAAAAACTGAGATGAAAAACACACAGAGAAATATCTACATCCATCTATGGTGCTAAATTTATGTTACACCTTAAATCTGAAAACAAAAGCTATCTTTAAAATATTTTAGCTTAGAAATGCACAGAACCTACTCCAAGTGAAAGAAAATACTGCATAAGCCCAATAATGTAATGTTTTTTTAATAATCTTTAAAACTGTTTTCTGAAGGGATACTTGCCTTTAATTTGGGAAAATATCCTGCTATGTGCAGTGGAATATTTTTTGAATCAGGTCTGTAGAATCATGCCCATAGATGGTTGATTGTGTCCTGGAGCACCAGCTGTTTGCTGACCTTGTTCAAATTTGATCATTCCTTTCTTATTCTTCTCTGAAAGGTACTTAGACTTTATCTGTAAGTATAGCGTAAATTTTCAGGAATTCATCAAGACAATAAATTTTGTTGTACAGAACAGAATGGCAATCTATTTTGCTTGAAGTGTGGTATGTTTCATAGTCTGATAGACGCAAACCTACCTGAAAGAAAAGTAGATTTTCCTGCAAAATGTGAGCTAAAATATGTTGAGAAATAAGACGAAAGTTTAGCAATTAGTAGTGCTTGCAGATTTAATATGTAGAAGCACCTGGTGATATAAAATGTCTGCTAACCAAAATCAGCTTCTTCCTCTTTTTTATATTTTTCCCAGTAGTCTTTGCCCTTGATTTCTTGGTAGGAAGTCTGAGCAGCCATGCTGCAAGCAACTCTATGGTAATGCCTAATAGTATAGCAGGTGACTTTAGTCTGTCCATTTAAATGACTTTGCCTGTGCATTCTGTTTTGAAAACAGTCAGCTC
>NW_028120232.1:0-23713 GCF_965178545.1 Coloeus monedula
ATTTTTTTTGGCCTCAAATCCAACATTCCCAAGGTTTTTCCCAAGATTTTTTCCCCATTTTTTCCTGAGCTCAAATCCAACATTCCCAAGAATTTTCCCCAATTTTTCCCATTTTTTCCCAATTTTTTTGGCCTCAAATCCAACATTCCCAAGAATTTTTCCCAATTTTTCCCATTTTTTCCCAAATTTTCCTGAGCTCAAATCCAACATTCCCAAGAATTTTTCCCCATTTTTCCCATTTTTTCCCCATTTTTCCTGAGCTCAAATCCAACATTCCCAAGAATTTTTCCCCATTTTTCCCAGTTTTTCCCAATTTTTTTTGGCCTCAAATCCAACATTCCCAAGAATTTTTCCCCATTTTCCCCATTTTTTCCCAATTTTTTTCCTGAGCTCAAATCCAACATTCCCAAGAATTTTTCCCAATTTTATCCCGATTTTTTTTTGGCCTCAAATCCAACATTCCCAAGAATTTTTCCCAATTTTTCCCATTTTTTCCCCATTTTTCCTGAGCTCAAATCCAACATTCCCAAGAATTTTTCCCCATTTTTCCCTTTTTTTCCCAATTTTTCCTGAGCTCAAATCCAACATTCCCAAGAATTTTTCCCAATTTTTCCCAGTTTTTCCCAATTTTTTTTGGCCTCAAATCCAACATTCCCAAGGTTTTTCCCAAGGATTTTTTCCCAAATTTTCCTGAGCTCAAATCCAACATTCCCAAGAATTTTTCCCCAATTTTTCCCATTTCTTCCCCATTTTTTTTGGCCTCAAATCCAACATTCCCAAGAATTTTTCCCCATTTTTCCCATTTTTTCCCGATTTTTTTTGGCCTCAAATCCAACATTCCCAAGAATTTTTCCCAATTTTTCCCAATTTTTTCCCCATTTTTTTCCTGAGCTCAAATCCAACATTCCCAAGAATTTTTCCCAGTTTTTCCCTTTTTTTCCCCATTTTTCCTGAGCTCAAATCCAACATTCCCAAGAATTTTTCCCAATTTTTCCCATTTTTTCCCAATTTTTTTTTGGCCTCAAATCCAACATTCCCAAGATTTTTTCCCCATTTTTCCCATTTTCTCCCGATTTTTTTTGGCCTCAAATCCAACATTCCCAAGAATTTTTCCCATTTTTTCCCATTTTTTCCCGATTTTTTTGGCCTCAAATCCAACATTCCCAGATTTTTTTCCTGATTTTTCCCTTTTTTTCCCAATTTTTTTTGGTTTCAAATCCAACATTCCCAAGAATTTTTCCCAATTTTTCCCATTTTTTCCCAATTTTTTTTGGCCTCAAATCCAACATTCCCAAGAATTTTTCCCATTTTTTCTCTATTTTTTTGGCCTCAAATCCAACATTCCCAAGAATTTTCCCCCATTTTTCCCATTTTTTCCCAATTTTTTTTGGCCTCAAATCCAACATTCCCAAGAATTTTTCCCCATTTTTCTCATTTTTTCCCCATTTTTCCTGAGCTCAAATCCAACATTCCCAAGAATTTTTCCCCATTTTTCCCATTTTTTCCCAATTTTTTTTGGCCTCAAATTCGACATTCCCAAGGTTTTTCACAAGGATTTTTTCCCAAATTTTTCTGAGCTCAAATCCAACATTCCCAAGGTTTTTCCCAAGATTTTTTCCCAGTTTTTTTCCTGAGCTCAAATCCAACATTCCCAAGAATTTTTTCCAATTTTTCCCTTTTTTTCCCTATTTTTTTGGCCTCAAATCCAACATTCCCAAGAATTTTTCCCAATTTTTCCCATTTTTTCCCAATTTTTTTTGGCCTCAAATCCTACATTCCCAAGAATTTTTCCCAATTTTTCCCATTTTTTCCCCATTTTTCCTGAGCTCAAATCCAACATTCCCAAGAATTTTTCCCCATTTTTTCCCATTTTTTCCCCATTTTTTTTGGCCTCAAATCCAACATTCCCAAGAATTTTTCCCAATTTTTCCCAGTTTTTTTCCGGAGCTCAAATCCAACATTTCCAAGAATTTTTCCCAATTTTTCCCATTTTTTCCCAATTTTTTTTGGCCTCAAATCCAACATTCCCAAGAATTTTTCCCCATTTTTCCCATTTTTTCCCGATTTTTTTTGGCCTCAAATCCAACATTCCCAAGAATTTTTCCCAATTTTTCCCATTTTTTCCCCATTTTTCCTGAGCTCAAATCCAACATTCCCAAGAATTTTTCCCCAATTTTTCCCAATTTTTCCAATTTTTTTTGGAGCTCAAATCCAACATTCCCAAGAATTTTTCCCAATTTTTCCCATTTTTTCCCAATTTTTTCCTGAGCTCAAATCCAACATTCCCAAGAATTTTTCCCAATTTTTCCCATTTTTTCCCCATTTTTTTTGGCCTCAAATCCAACATTCCCAAGATTTTTTCCCAATTTTTCCCATTTTTTTTCCTGAGCTCAAATCCAACATTCCCAAGAATTTTTCCCAATTTTCCCCATTTTTTCCCCATTTTTCCTGAGCTCAAATCCAACATTCCCAAGAATTTTTCCCCATTTTTCCCTTTTTTTCCCAATTTTTTTTGGCCTCAAATCCAACATTCCCAAGGTTTTTTCCCAAGGATTTTTTCCCAAATTTTCCTGAGCTCAAATCCAACATTCCCAAGAATTTTTCCCAATTTTTCCCATTTTTTCCCAATTTTTTTTCCCTCAAATCCAACATTCCCAAGAATTTTTCCCAATTTTTCCCATTTTTTCCCCATTTTTTTTGGCCTCAAATCCAACATTCCCAAGGTTTTTCCCAAGATTTTTTCTCAATTTTTTTCCTGAGCTCAAATCCAACATTCCCAAGAATTTTTCCCAATTTTTCCCATTTTTTCCCGATTTTTTTTGGCCTCAAATCCAACATTCCCAAGAATTTTTCCCCATTTTTCCCATTTTTTCCCCATTTTTCCTGAGCTCAAATCCAACATTCCCAAGAATTTTTCCCAATTTTTCCCATTTTTTCCCGATTTTTTTGGCCTCAAATCCAACATTCCCAGAATTTTTCCCAAATTTTCTCATTTTTTCCCAATTTTTTTGGCCTCAAATCCAACATTCCCAAGATTTTTTCCCAATTTTTCCCATTTTTTCCCGATTTTTTTTGGCCTCAAATCCAACATTCCCAAGAACTTTTCCCCATTTTTCCCATTTTTTCCCCATTTTTCCTGAGCTCAAATCCAACATTCCCAAGATTTTTTCCCAATTTTTCCCATTTTTTCCCAATTTTTTTTGGCCTCAAATCCAACATTCCCAAGAATTTTTCCCGATTTTTCCCATTTTGTCCCCATTTTTTTTGGCCTCAAATCCAACATTCCCAAGAATTTTTCCCAATTTTTCCCATTTTTTCCCGATTTTTTTTGGCCTCAAATCCAACATTTCCAAGAATTTTCCCCAATTTTTCCCTTTTTTTCCCAATTTTTTTGGCCTCAAATCCAACATTCCCAAGAATTTTTCCCAATTTTTCCCATTTTTTCCCGATTTTTTTTTGGCCTCAAATCCAACATTCCCAAGAATTTTTCCCCCATTTTTCCCATTTTTTCCCAATTTTTTTTGGCCTCAAATCCAACATTCCCAAGAATTTTTCCCAATTTTTCCCATTTTTTCCCCATTTTTCCTGAGCTCAAATCCAACATTCCCAAGAATTTTTCCAATTTTTCCCATTTTTTCCCGATTTTTTTGGGCCTCAAATCCAACATTCCCAAGGTTTTTCCCAATTTTTTTTTTCCCAATTTTTTTTGGTCTCAAATCCAACATTCCCAAGAATTTTTCGCCATTTTTCCCATTTTTTCCCAATTTTTTTTGGCCTCAAATCCAACATTCCCAAGAATTTTTCCCATTTTTTCCCATTTTTTCCCCATTTTTCCTGAGCTCAAATCCAACATTCCCAAGAATTTTTCCCCATTTTTCCCATTTTTTTCCCGATTTTTTTGGGCCTCAAATCCGACATTCCCAAGGTTTTTCCCAAGAATTTTTTCCCAAATTTTCCTGAGCTCAAATCCAACATTCCCAAGAATTTTTCCCCATTTTTCCCATTTTTTCCCGATTTTTTTTAACCACAAATCCTACATTCCCAAGAATTTTTCCCATTTTTTCCCATTTTTTCCCCATTTTTCCTGAGGTCAAATCCAACATTCCCAAGAATTTTTCCCAATTTTTCCCATTTTTTCCCGATTTTTTTTGGCCTCAAATCCAACATTCCCAAGGATTTTTCCCAATTTTTCCCATTTTTTCCCCGATTTTTTTTGGCCTCAAATCCAACATTCCCAAGAATTTTTCCCAATTTTTCCCATTTTTTCCCGATTTTTTTGGGCCTCAAATCCAACATTCCCAAGAATTTTTCCCAATTTTTCCCATTTTTTCCCTATTTTTTTGGCCTCAAATCCAACATTCCCAAGAATTTTTCCCCATTTTTCCCATTTTTTCCCCATTTTTCCTGAGCTCAAATCCAACATTCCCAAGAATTTTTCCCCAATTTTTCCCATTTTTCCCCGATTTTTTTTGGCCTCAAATCCAACATTCCCAAGATTTTTCCCAATTTTTCCCATTTTATCCCAATTTTTTTGGCCTCCAAATCCAACATTCCCAATAATTTTTCCCCATTTTTCCCATTTTTTCCTGATTTTTTTTGGCCTCAAAACCAACATTCCCAAGAATTTTTCCCAATTTTTCCCATTTTTTCCCGATTTTCTCTGGCCTCAAATCCAACATTCCCAAGAATTTTTCCCCATTTTTCCCATTTTTTCCCCTTTTTTTTTGGCCTCAAATCCAACATTCCCAGATTTTTTTCCCAATTTTTCCCATTTTTTCCCGATTTTTTTGGCCTCAAATCCAACATTCCCAAGATTTTTTCCCCATTTTTCCCATTTTTTCCCGATTTTTTTTGGCCTCAAATCCAACATTCCCAAGAATTTTTCCCAATTTTTCCCTTTTTTTCCCAATTTTTTTGGCCTCAAATCCAACATTCCCAAGAATTTTTCCCAATTTTTCCCATTTTTTCCCAATTTTTTTTGGCCTCAAATCCAACATTCCCAAGGTTTTTCCCAAGGATTTTTTCCCAATTTTTCCTGAGCTCAAATCCAACATTCCCAAGAATTTTTCCCAATTTTTCCCTTTTTTTCCCAATTTTTTTTGGCCTCAAATCCAACATTCCCAAGAATTTTTCCCCATTTTTCCCAATTTTTCCCAATTTTTTTTGGCCTCAAATCCAACATTCCCAAGAATTTTTCCCCATTTTTCCCAATTTTTCCCAATTTTTTTTGGCCTCAAATTCGACATTCCCAAGGTTTTTCACAAGGATTTTTTCCCAATTTTTCCCATTTTATCCCAATTTTTCCTGAGCTCAAATCCAACATTCCCAAGAATTTTTCCCCATTTTTCCCATTTTTTCCCCATTTTTCCTGAGCTCAAATCCAACATTCCCAAGAATTTTTCCCATTTTTTCCCAGTTTTTTTCCTGAGCTCAAATCCAACATTCCCAAGAATTTTTCCCGATTTTTCCCATTTTTTCCCAATTTTTTTTGGCCTCAAATCCAACATTCCCAAGAATTTTTCCCATTTTTTCCCTTTTTTTCCCAATTTTTCCTGAGCTCAAATCCAACATTCCCAAGAATTTTTCCCCATTTTTCCCATTTTTTCCCCATTTTCCTGAGCTCAAATCCAACATTCCCAAGAATTTTTCCCCATTTTCCCATTTTTTCCCCATTTTTCCTGAGCTCAAATCCAACATTCCCAAGAATTTTTCCCAATTTTTCCCATTTTTTCCCGATTTTTTTGGGCCTCAAATCCAACATTCCCAAGAATTTTTCCCAAGGATTCTTTCCCAATTTTTCCTCCTCAAGTCCAACATTCCCAGAACTTTTTCCCAATTTTTCCCGCCTCAAATCCAACATTCCCAAGACTTTCCCCACGATTTTCCCCACCTTTTTCCCCACCTCAACCCCACCCCTCCCTCCATTTTTCCCGCTCTTTCCCCTTCCTCCCTTTTCCAACCCTTCCCACCATTCCCAACGTTTTTCCAGGCCGGAAAAAAAACCTCCGGGAATTACCACGAGCTGGAAGGAATCGCTGGGAATCAGCACCTCCCCGTCCTTCAGCCATTCCACGACGGGCGGCGGATTCCCGCTCACGGCGCATTCCAGCTCCACATCCCAACTTTCCGAGGCGTAAACGTTGGAAGGGCTCTGAAGGAAGCGCGGAGGAACTGGGGGAGAGAGGGGGGGAAAAAAAAAAACCGGGAAAAACGGGAATGGTGAGGGGGTTTGGGGGCGGGAAAGGGTTGCTTGACCTTTTTTTCCCGCCTTTTTTTCACCCTCACAAAAGGTTTTCCTGCCCTTTTTTTCCTGCCTTTTTTTGCCCTCATGAAAGGTTTTCCCGCCCTTTTTTCCTGCTTTTTTTCCCGCCCTTTTTTTCCCCTCACAAAAGGTTTTCCCGCCCTTTTTTCCTGCTTTTTTTCCCGCCCTTTTTTCCCCCTCACAAAAGGTTTTCCCGCTCTTTTTTAGTCGCCTTTTTTAATCGCCTTTTTTCCCCCTTCATGAAAAGTTTTTCTGCCCTTTTTTCCTGCCCTTTTTCCCCCCTCACAAAAGGTTTTCCCGCCCTTTTTTCCTGCTTTTTTTCCCGCCCTTTTTCCCCCCTCACAAAAGGTTTTCCCGCCCTTTTTTCCTGCCTTTTTTCCACCTTTTTTCCCCTCGTGAAAAGTTTTCTCACCCTTTTTTCCCTCACAAAAGGTTTTCCCGCCCTTTTTTTCCCGCCTTTTGTCCCACCCTTTTTTCCCATTTTTTCCCCTCACCAAACGTTTTCCCGCCCTTTTTTTCCCGCCTTTTTCCCCTCACAAAAGGTTTTCCCGCCCTTTTTTTCCCGCCTTTTGTCCCACCCTTTTTTCCCATTTTTTCCCCTCACAAAACGTTTTCCCGCCCTTTTTTTCCCGCCTTTTTCCCCTCACAAAAGGTTTTCCCGCCTTTTTTTCCCGCCTTTTGTCCCACCCTTTTTTTCCCATTTTTTCCCCTCACAAAACGTTTTCCCGCCCTTTTTTTCCCGCCTTTTTCCCCCTCACAAAAGGTTTTCCCGCCCTTTTTTCCTGCTTTTTTTCCCGCCCTTTTCCCCCCTCACAAAAAGTTTTCCCGCCCTTTTTTCCTGCCTTTTTTCCACCTTTTTTCCCCTCGCGAAAAGTTTTCTCACCCTTTTTTCCCTCACAAAAGGTTTTCCCGCCCTTTTTTTCCCGCCTTTTGTCCCACCCTTTTTTTCCCATTTTTTCCCCTCACAAAACGTTTTCCCGCCCTTTTTTTCCCGCCTTTTTCCCCCTCACAAAAGGTTTTCCCGCTCTTTTTTAGTCGCCTTTTTTAATCGCCTTTTTTCCCCCTTCATGAAAAGTTTTTCTGCCCTTTTTTCCTGCCCTTTTTCCCCCCTCACAAAAGGTTTTCCCGCCCTTTTTTCCTGCTTTTTTTCCCGCCCTTTTTCCCCCCTCACAAAAGGTTTTCCCGCCCTTTTTTCCTGCCTTTTTTCCACCTTTTTTCCCCTCGCGAAAAGTTTTCTCACCCTTTTTTCCCTCACAAAAGGTTTTCCCGCCCTTTTTTTCCCGCCTTTTGTCCCACCCTTTTTTCCCATTTTTTCCCCTCACAAAACGTTTTCCCGCCCTTTTTTTCCCGCCTTTTTCCCCCTCACAAAAGGTTTTCCCGCTCTTTTTTCCCGCCCTTTTTTCCCTCCTTTTTTCCCTCCTTTTTTCCCACCTTTTTTCCCCTCACAGAACTTTTTCCCGCCCTTTTTTTTCCCGCCCTTTTCCCCCCTCACAAAAGGTTTTCCCGCCTTTTTTTCCCGCCTTTTTTCACCTCACAAAAGGTTTTCCCACACTTTTTTTCTGCTTTTTCCTGCCTTTTTTTCCCCCCATGAAAGGTTTTCCCGCCCTTTTTTCCTGCTTTTTTTCCCGCCCTTTTTCCCCCTCACAAAAGGTTTTCCCGCTCTTTTTTCCCGCCCTTTTTTCCCTCCTTTTTTCCCACCTTTTTTCCCCTCACAGAACTTTTTCCCGCCCTTTTTTCCCGCCCTTTTTCCCCCCTCACAAAACGTTTTCCCGCCCTTTTTTTCCCGCCTTTTTCCCCCTCACAAAAGGTTTTCCCGCTCTTTTTTCCCGCCCTTTTTTCCCTCCTTTTTTCCCACCTTTTTTCCCCTCACAGAACTTTTTCCCGCCCTTTTTTCCCGCCCTTTTTCCCCCCTCACAAAACGTTTTCCCGCCTTTTTTTCCCGCCTTTTTTCACCTCACAAAAGGTTTTCCCACACTTTTTTTCTGCTTTTTTCCTGCCTTTTTTTCCCCCCATGAAAGGTTTTCCCGCCCTTTTTTTCCCGCCTTTTTTCCCTCACAAAAGCTTTTCCCGCCCTTTTTTCCCGCCTTTTTTCTCACTCACACAAGGTTTTCCCGCCCTTTTTTCCCGCCTTTTTTCCTGCTTTTTTTCCCACCCTTTTTCCCCCATTATTTCCCACCATTTTTTCCCACTTCACCCCCCTTTTTTCCCTCATTTTTTTCTCCCTCACAAAAGGTTTTCCTGCCCTTTTTTTCCCGCCTTTTTTCCCCACTCTTTTTCCCCCCCCTTTTTTCCCCCTCACAAAAGGTTTTCCCGTCCTTTTTTTCCCCACATTTTTTCGCCCTCATGGAAAGTTTTCCCGCCCCTTTTTTCCCGCCATTTTCCCCTCACAAAAGGTTTTCCCGCCCTTTTCCCCGCCTTTTTTCCTGCCTTTTTTCCCTCACGAAAGGTTTTCCCGCCCTTTTTTTCCCCGCCTTTTTTCCTGCATTTTTCCCACATTTTCCTGCTTTTTTTCCCCCTCACAAAAGGTTTTCCCGACCTTTTTTTCCGCCTTTTTTCCCTCCTTTTTTCCCTCACAAAAGGTTTTCCCGCCCTTTTTTTCCCCCCTTTTTTCCCCACTCTTTTTTCCTCCCTTTTTTCCCTCACAGAAGATTTTCCCGCCCTTTTTTCCCGCCTTTTTTCTTCCTTTTTTCCCCTCACAAAAGGTTTTCCTGCCCTTTTTTCCTGCTTTTTTCCCGCCTTTTCCCCCCCCTCACAGAAGGTTTTCCCGCCCTTTTTTTCCCGCCTTTTTTCCCCACTCTTTTTTCCCGCCTTTTCCCCCCGCCCTTTTTTCCTGCCCATTTTTCCCCTCATGAAAGGCTTTCCCACCCTTTTTTCCTGCTTTTTTCCCGCCTTTTTTCCCCCTCACAAAAGGTTTTCCCACCCTTTTTTTCTGCCTCTTTTTCCCGCCATTTTCCCCTCATGAAAGGTTTTCCCCCCCTTTTCTTTCCCGCCTTTTTCCTCCACTCTTTTTTCCCGCCCTTTTTTCCCTTCACAAAAGCTTTTCCCGCCCTTTTTTTTCCTGCCTCTTTTTCCCGCCTTTTTTTTCCCCTCACAAGAGGTTTTCCCAACCTTTTTCCCCCGCCTTTTTTTCGCCCTCATGGAAGGTTTTCCCACCTTTTTTTCCCGCTCTTTTTTCCCTCCTTTTTTCCCTCCTTTTTCCCCTCACACAAGGTTTTCCCGCCCTTTTTTCCCCGCCTCATGAAAGGTTTTCCCGCCCTTTTTTCCCACCTTTTTTCCTGCTCTTTTCCTTCCCTTTTTTCCCGCCCTTTTTTCCCTCAAGAAAGGTTTTCCCGCCCTTTTTTCCTGTTTTTTTCCTGCATTTTTTCCCCTTCACAAGAGGTTTTCCTGCTCTTTTTTCCTGCCTTTTTCCCCCCCTCATGAAAGGTTTTCCCACCCTTTTTTCCTGCTTTTTTTCCCCCTCATGGAAGGTTTTTCTGCCCTTTTTTTCCCGCCCTTTTTTTCCCGCCCTTTTTTTCCCGCCCTTTTTTTCCCGCCTTTTTTCCCCCTCACAAAAGTTTTTCCCGCTCTTTTTTTCCAACCCTTTTTTCCCCACTCTTTTTTCCCGCCCTTTTCTCCTGCCTCTTTTTCCCGCCTTTTTTCCCCTCACAAAAGGTTTTCCCGCCCTTTTTTCCTGCCTTTTTTCCTACCTTTTTTCCCACCTTTTTTCCCCCTCAGAAAAGGTTTTCCCGCCTTTTTTTCCCGCCTTTTCCCCCCCCCCACAAAAGGTTTTCCCGCCCTTTTTTCCCACTTTTTTCCGCCCTCATGGAAGGTTTTTCTGCCCTTTTTTTCCCCGCCTTTTTTTCTCCGTCACAAAAGGTTTTCCCGCCCTTTTTTTCCCGCCTTTTTTTCCTGCTCTTTTTCTCCCTCACACAAGGTTTTCCCGCCCTTTATTCCTGCTTTTTTCCCGCCTTTTTTCTCCCTCACACAAGGTTTTCCCGCACTTTTTTTCCTGCCTTTTTTCCCCACTCTTTTTTCCCGCCTTTTTTTCCCTCACAAAAGGTTTTCCCGCCTTTTTTCCTGCCTTTTTTCCTGCTTTTTTCCCCCTCACAAAAAGTTTTCCCACCCTTTTTTCCTGCTTTTTTTCCCCCTCATGGAAGGTTTTTCTGCCCTTTTTTTCCCGCCTTTTTTTCCTGCCCTTTTTTCCCCTCATGAAAGGCTTTCCCGCCCTTTTTTTCCTGCTTTTTTTTCCCACCCTTTTTTCCCCCCTCATGGAATGTTTTCCCGCCTTTATTCCCCTTTTTTCCCGCCCTTTTTTCCCCCTCACAAAAGGTTTTCCCGTCCTTTTTTCCTGCTTTTTTCCTGCTTTTTTCCTGCATTTTTCCCCCCTCACAAAAAGTTTTCCCACCCTTTTTTTCCGCCTTGTTTTCCTGCCCTTTTTTCCCTCACAAAAGGTTTTCCCACCCTTTTTTCCCGCCATTTTTCCTTCTTTCTCCCACCCTTTTTTTCCCCTTCATGAAAGATTTTCCCGCTTTTTTCCTCCCCTTTTTCCCACCCTTTTTTCCCCTCACAAGACGTTTTCCTGCCCTTTTTTTCCCGCCTTTTCTTCCCCTCAGAAAAGGTTTTCCCGCCCTTTTCTTTCTGTCCTTTACCCCCCCTCTTTTTCCCGCCTTTTTTTCCCGCCTTTTTTCCTGCCATTTTTCCCCCCTTTTTTCCTCTCACAAAAGGTTTCATGAGGGGGAAAAAGGGCGGGAAAAAAAGGCGGGAAAATTTTTTGTGAGGGTAAAAAAGGGAGGGGGAAAATGGGAAAAAAAAGGCGGGAAAACCTTTTGTGAGGGGGAAAAAAGGGCGGGAAAAAAAGGGCGGGAAAAAAGGGTGGGAAAACTTTTTGTGAGGGGGGAAAAAAGGCGGGAAAAAGATGGGGGGGAAAAAAGGTGGGAAAACCTTTCATGAGGGGGGAAAAAAGGCGGGAAAAAAAGGGTGGGAAAACCTTTTGTGAGGGGGAAAAAAGGGAGGGAAAAAGAGCGGGAAAACCTTTTGTGAGGGAGACAAAGGGCGGGAAAAAGATGGGGGAAAAAAAGGCCGGAAAACTTTTCATGAGGGGGAAAAAGGGTGGGAAAAAAAGGAGGGAAAAAAGGGCAGGAAAGCCTTTCATGAGGGGAAAAAAAGGGGGAAAAAAAAGGCGGGAAAACCTTTCATGGGGGGGAAAAAGGGCGGGAAAAAGGGGGAGGGAAAACCTCTTGTGAGGGGGAAAAAAGGTGGGAAAAAAGGGCGGGGAAACCTTTTGTGAGGGTGGAAAAAGGCAGGAAAAAAAGGCAAGAAAAAAGGGCGGGAAAACCTTTTGTGAGGGGGGAAAAAGGCGATAAAAAAAGGGCGGGAAAAAGGCAGTAAAAGCTTTTGTGAGGGAAAAAAGGGCGGGGAAAAGGGGGAGAAAAAAAGGGGGGGAAAACCTTTTGTGAGGGGGGAAAAAGGCGGGAAAAAAAGGTGGGAAAGCTTTTTGTGAGGAAGAAAAAAGGGGGGGAAAAGGTGGGGAAAAAAAAGGCGGGAAAACCTTTTCTGAGGGAGGAAAAAAATGGGGAAAAAAAGGCGGGAAAGCGCAATGCAGGAGAAAAAGGCGGGCAAACGGTGCCGGCCTTGGCGCTCACCCAGCACGGAGAGCTCGGCGGCCGCGCTCTCGTTGCCGCCGCTGCCGAAATTCACGAGGCAGGTGTAGATGCCCGAATCGCGGGCGGTGACGTTGCCGATCCTCAGGTTGCTGCCGGCCAGGAGGGAATATTTCTTGGAGCTGCAGGAAAGTTGGGAATGTGCCAAGGGAATTGCGGGCCTCGAATCCTCGTTGGAGGCGTCGAAATCGGGGGAAATGGGGGAGGTTTTGGCAAGAAAGCAGACGGGAATTCCCGAATGAGGCAAGAAGGGTGAAAAATCCCCCAAATTCCCCCAAAACATCAAAAAGAAATCCCAAAAAATTGGCCCAAAAATTCCTCCAAAATCCCCAAAAAACTCCTCAAAAAATTCCCCCCAAAATCCCCCCAAAAAGCCCTAAAAAATTGCCAAAAATTCCCAGAAAATCCCACAAAATTCCCCAAAAATCCCCAAAAATCCCCCAAAAAATCCCGCAAAAATCCCCCCAAAAATTCCCAAAAAAAAAAAAAAAAAAATCCCCTCAATTTCCCAAAAAGTCCCCAAAATATCCCCCCAAAAAAATCCCCAAAAATTCCCCAAAATCCCACAAAAATTCCCACAAAAATCCCCAAAACTCCCCAAAAAATCCCCCCAAAAATTCCAAGAAAACCCCCAAAATTCCCCAAAAATCCCCCCCCAAATCCCTAAAAAATTGCCAAAAATTCCAAAAAATTCCCCAAAAAATCCCCCAAATTCCAAAAAAATCCCCAAAAAATAAAAAAAAAAAAAAATCCCTTAAAAATTCCCCAAAAGTCCCCCAAAAATCCCCAAAAAATTCCCAAAAATCCCATAAAAATCCTGCAAAAATTCCCCAAAAATAAAAAAAAATTCACAAAAAAAATCCCCCAAATTCCCAAAAAATCCCCCCAAAAATCCCCCCCAAAATTGCCAGAAATTCCCCAAAAATTCCCCAAAAAGTCCCCAAAATTTCCCCAAAAATTCCCCAGAACTCCCCAAAATTCCCAATAATTCCCCAAAATCCCCCAAAATCTGCCAAAAAATCCCCAAAAAATCCCCCCAAAATCCGCCAAAATTACCAATAATTCAAAAAAAAATCCCCCCAAATCCAAAAAAAATCCCAAAAATTCCCCCAATTTCTCCCAAATTCCCCCAAAAATCCCCCAAAAATAAAAAAAAAAATCCCAAAAATCCAAAAAAATTTCCCAATAATTCCTAAAAAATTCACAAAATTCCCCAAATCACCAAAATTCCCCAAAACCTCCCCAAAAATTCCCAATAATTCCCAAAAATCCCCCAAAAATTCCCCAAAATCCCCAATAAGTTCCCAAAAATTCCGAAAAAAATTCCATAAAAATTCCCCCAATTTCTCCCAAATTCCCCAAAAAATCCCCCCAAAATCTGAAAAATTCCCAATAATTCCGAAAAATTCCCCCCCAAATTCCCCAAAATCCCCCCAAAATTCCCAATAATTCCTAAAAAAATCCCCAAAAATCCCCCAAAATTCCCCCCAAAAATCCCAAAAATTGCCAAAAATTCCCCCAAATCCCCAAACCCCCCAAAAATTCCTAAGAATTCCCAGAAATTTCCCCCAAAACTCCCCCAATTCCCCTAAAAATACCCAAAATCCCCCCAAAATTCCCAATAATTCCTAAAAAAATCCCCAAAAATTCCCCAAAATTCCCAAAACTCCCAAAATTCCTAATAATTCCCAAAAATTTCCCCAAAATTCCTAAAAAATCCCCCCAAAATCTTCCAAATCCCCTAAAACTCTCCAAAAAATTCCCAAAAAATCCTAACCCCCTCCCAAATTCCCAATAATTCCAAAAAAATTCCCAAACTTCCCCAAATTTCCTAATAATTCCCAAAAATTCCCAAAAAAATCCCCAAAAATCCCCAAAATCCCCCTAAATCCCCGAAAAAATCCCCCAATAATCACAATAATCCCCCAAAATTCCCAATAATTCCTAAAAAATTCCCAAAAAATCCCCAAAATCCCCCCAAAATTCCCAATAATTCCTAAAAAATTCCCAAAAAATCCCCAAAATCCCCCCAAAATTCCCAATAATTCCTAAAAAATTCCCAAACTTCCCCAAATTTCCTAATAATTCCTAAAAATCAAAAAAAAATCCCCCAAATCCCCCTAAATCCCCGAAAAAATCCCCCAATAATCACAACAATCCCCCAAAATTCCCAATAATTCCTAAAAAATTCCCAAAAAATCCCCAAAATCCCCCAAAATTTCCCAATAATTCCTAAAAAATTCCCAAACTCCCCCAAATTTCCTAATAATTCCCAAAAATCCCCCCAAAATCCCCAAAATCCCCCTAAATCCCCGAAAAAATCCCCCAATAATCACAAGAATCCCCCAAAATTCCCAATAATTCCTAAAAAATTCCCAAAAAATCCCCAAAATCCCCAAAAATTTCCCAATAATTCCTAAAAAATTCCCAAACTCCCCCAAATTTCCTAATAATTCCCAAAAATTCCCCAAAATTTCCCCAAAAATCCCCAAAATCCCCCTAAATCCCCGAAAAAATCCCCCAATAATCACAACAATCCCCCAAAATTCCCAATAATTCCTAAAAAATTCCCAAAAAATCCCCAAAATCCCCAAAAATTTCCCAATAATTCCTAAAAAATTCCCAAACTCCCCCAAATTTCCTAATAATTCCCAAAAATTCCCCAAAAATTCCCCAAAAATCCCCAAAATCCCCCTAAATCCCCGAAAAAATCCCCCAATAATCACAACAATCCCCCAAAATTCCCAATAATTCCTAAAAAATTCCCAAAAAATCCCCAAAATCCCCCCAAAATTCCCAATAATTCCTAAAAAATTCCCAAACTCCTCCAAATTTCCTAATAATTCCTAAAAATCCCCCAAAATCCCCAAAATCCCCCTAAATCCCCGAAAAAATCCCCCAATAATCACAACAATCCCCCAAAATTCCCAATAATTCCTAAAAAATTCCCAAAAAATCCCCAAAATCCCCAAAAATTTCCCAATAATTCCTAAAAAATTCCCAAACTCCCCCAAATTTCCTAATAATTCCCAAAAATTCCCCAAAAATCCCCCAAAAATCCCCAAAATCCTCCTAAATCCCTGAAAAAATCCCCCAATAATCACAACAATCCCCCAAAATTCCCAATAATTCCTAAAAAATTCCCAAAAAATCCCCAAAATCCCCAAAAATTTCCCAATAATTCCTAAAAAATTCCCAAACTCCCCCAAATTTCCTAATAATTCCTAAAAATCAAAAAAACATCCCCAAAATCCCCCTAAATCCCCGAAAAAATCCCCCAATAATCACAAGAATCCCCCAAAATTCCCAATAATTCCTAAAAAATTCCCAAAAAATCCCCAAAATCCCCCCAAAATTCCCAATAATTCCTAAAAAATTCCCAAACTCCCCCAAATTTCTTAATAATTCCTAAAAATCCCCCAAAAATCCCCCTAAATCCCCGAAAAAATCCCCCAATAATCACAAGAATCCCCCAAAATTCCCAATAATTCCTAAAAAATTCCAAAAAAATCCCCAAAATCCCAAAAAATTTCCCAATAATTCCTAAAAAATTCCCAAACTCCCCCAAATTTCCTAATAATTCCCAAAAATCCCCCCAAAATCCCCAAAATCCTCCTAAATCCCCGAAAAAATCCCCCAATAATCACAACAATCCCCCAAAATTCCCAATAATTCCTAAAAAATTCCCAAAAAATCCCCAAAATCCCCAAAAATTTCCCAATAATTCCTAAAAAATTCCCAAACTCCCCCAAATTTCCTAATAATTCCTAAAAATCCCCCCAAAATCCCCAAAATCCCCCTAAATCCCCGAAAAAATCCCCCAAAAATCACAATAATCCCCCAAAATTCCCAATAATTCCTAAAAAATTCCCAAAAAATCCCCAAAATCCCCCAAAATTCCCAATAATTCCTAAAAAATTCCCAAACTCCCCCAAATTTCCTAATAATTCCCAAAAATTCCCCAAAAATCCCCCAAAAATCCCCAAAATCCTCCTAAATCCCCGAAAAAATCCCCCAATAATCACAACAATCCCCCAAAATTCCCAATAATTCCTAAAAAATTCCCAAAAAATCCCCAAAATCCCAAAAAATTTCCCAATAATTCCTAAAAAATTCCCAAACTCCCCCAAATTTCCTAATAATTCCTAAAAATCAAAAAAACATCCCCAAAATCCCCCTAAATCCCCGAAAAAATCCCCCAATAATCACAACAATCCCCCAAAATTCCCAATAATTCCCGAAAAAATCCCCAAAAATCCCCCCAAAAATCCCCAAAAAATCCCCAAAAAATCCCCAAAAAATCCCCAAAAATCCCCAAAAATCCCCAAAAATACCCGAAACCCCAACCTGATGGGAATGACGTCATCGCCTCGGAGCCAGGTGAAGGTTGGCGCCGGAATTCCGGAGGCGGAACATTCCAGCACCGCCTCCGTCCCCTCGCGGGCGGCCACGTCGAACGGGCGCCGCAGGAAAAGCGGCGGCCGCGGAATTCCGGGATCTGCCACGGGATGAAGGCAGCAAAAAAATCCTCATTTTTACCCCATTTTTTTCCCTATGGTTTCCCCATTTTTTTAACAATTTTTTCCCGCTTTTTTCACCATTTTCCCCCAATTTTTCGCCATTTTTCCACCATTTTTTCACAATTTTTCGTCAATTTTTCTCAATTTTTTCCCCAATTTTTCCAAAAATTTCCACAATTTTCCCCCGTTTTTCCCAATTTTTCCCCATTTTTTTCACAATTTGGACCAAATTTTCCTCATTTTTTCCAACATTTTCCAAGCAAACATTTGGGAGAAAAATCCAGAATATTTGCTACATTATATTCCAATTTTTCCCCATTTTTTCCCCATTTTTTCCCAATTTTCCCCCAATTTTTCCCCATTTTTCCCAATTTTTCCCCAATTTTTCCCCCAATTTTCCCCCATTTTTTCCCCATTTTTCCCCAATTTTCCCCCATTTTCCCCCAATTTTCCCCCAATTTTTTCCCCCATTTTCCCCCCCAATTTCCCCCCAATTTTTCCCATTTTTCCCCATTTTCCCCCAATTTTCCCCCATTTTTTCCAACATTTTCCCCCAATTTTTCATCAATTTTTCCCCTTTTTTCCCCAACTTTTTTCCCATTTTTCCCAATTTTTCCCCAATTTTTCCCATTTTTTCCCCATTATTTTCTGTGTTTTTCCTCAATTTTTCCCCATTTTTTCCCCATTTTTTCCCAATTTTTCCCCAATTTTTCCCCATTTTTCCCCATTTTTTCCCCAATTTTTTCCCCATTTTTTCTATAATTTTCCCCAATTTTCCTCCAATTTTTTCCCCATTTTTCCCCAATTTTCCCCATTTTTTCTCATTTTTTACAATTTTTTCCCCATTTTCCCCAATTTTTCTCCATTTTTCCACCATTTTTTCACAATTTGTCCCAATTTTTTCACAACTTTGCCCCTTTTTTTCCCCATTTTTTCGGCAATTTTTCTCAATTTTTTTCCCAATTTTTCCAAAAATTTCCACAATTTTCCCCCGTTTTTCCCAATTTTCCCCAATTTTTTCACAATTTTGACCAAATTTTCCCCATTTTTTCCAACATTTTCCAAGCAAACATTTGGGAGAAAAATCCAGAATCTTTGCTCCATTATATTCCAATTTTTCCCCATTTTTTCCCCATTTTTTCCCAATTTTCCCCCAATTTTTCCCCATTTTTCCCAATTTTTCCCCAATTTTTCCCCCAATTTTCCCCCAATTTTCCCCCAATTTTTCCCCCAATTTTCCCCCATTTTTCCCCCATTTTTCCCCCAATTTTCCCCCATTTTTTCCCCAATTTTGCCCAATTCTTTCCCAATTTTTCCCCATTTTTCCCCCAATTTTTCCCCCATTTTTTCCCCATTTCCCCCCCAATTTTTTCCCGATTTTCCCCCCAATTTCCCCCCAATTTTTCCCATTTTTCCCCATTTTCCCCCAATTTTCCCCCAATTTTCCCCCATTTTTTCCCAATTTTCCCCCAATTTTTCATCAATTTTTCCCCTTTTTTTTCCCCAATTTTTTTCCCATTTTTCCCAATTTTTCCCCAATTTTTCCCATTTTTTCCCCATTATTTTCTGTGGTTTTCCTCAATTTTTCCCCATTTTTTCCCCATTTTTTCCCCATTTTCCCCCAATTTTTCCCCATTTTTCCCTATTTTTCCCCAATTTTTTCCCCATTTTTTCCCCATTTTTCCCCAATTTTCCCCATTTTTTCCCATTTTTTACAATTTTTTCCCAATTTTCCCCAATTTTTCTCCATTTTCCCACCATTTTTTAACAATTTGTCCCAATTTTTTCACAAGTTTTCCCCTTTTTTTCCCCATTTTTTCGGCAATTTTTCTCAATTTTTTTTCCCAATTTTGCCAAAAATTTCCACAATTTTCCCCGGTTTTTCCCAATTTTCCCCATTTTTTTCACAATTTTGACCAAATTTTCCTCATTTTTTCCAACATTTTCCAAGCCCACATTTGGGAGAAAAATCCAGAATATTTGCTCCATTATATTCCAATTTTTTCCCATTTTTTTCTCCAATTTTTCCCCTTTTTTTCCCGTTTTTCCCCATTTTTTCCCAATTTTCCCCCAATTTTCCCCCAATTTTTCCCCATTTTTTCCCCATTTTTTCCCCTTTTTTCCCCAATTTTTCCCCAATTTTTCCCCAATTTTTCCCAATTTTTTCCCCATTTTTCCCCCATTTTCCCCCAATTTTTCCCCATTTTTCCCAATTTTTTCCCCAATTTTTTCCCCAATTTTTCCCCTTTTTTCCCCAATTTTCCTCATTTTTCCCCCATTTTTCCCCAATTTTCCCAATTTTTTCTCATTTTTTACAATTTTTTCCCCATTTTCCCCAATTTTTCTCCATTTTCCCACCATTTTTTCACAATTTGTCCCAATTTTTTCACAACTTTGCCCCTTTTTTTCCCAATTTTTCGTCAATTTTTCTCAATTTTTTTCCCAATTTTTCCAAAAATTTCCACAATTTTCCCCCGTTTTTCTCAATTTTTCCCCAATTTTTTCTCAATTTTGACCAAATTTTCCCCATTTTTTCCAACATTTTCCAAGCCCACATTTGGAAGAAAAATCCAGAATATTTGCTCCATTATATTCCAATTTTTCCCATTTTTCCCCATTTTTCCCCCAATTTTCCCCCAATTTTCCCCCAATTTTTCCCCATTTTTTCCCCATTTTTCCCCAATTTTCCCCCAATTTTTTCCCCAATTTTTCCCCCATTTTTTCCCCATTTTTCCCCAATTTTCCTCCAATTTTTTCCCCATTTTTTCCCCAATTTTCCCCATTTTTTCTCATTTTTTACAATTTTTTCCCCATTTTCCCCAATTTTTCTCCATTTTCCCACCATTTTTTCACAATTTGTCCCAATTTTTTCACAAGTTTTCCCCTTTTTTTCCCCATTTTTTCGGCAATTTTTCTCAATTTTTTTTCCCAATTTTTCCAAAAATTTCCACAATTTTCCCCCGTTTTTCCCAATTTTTCCCCAATTTTTTCACAATTTTGACCAAATTTTCCCCATTTTTTCCAACATTTTCCAAGCAAACATTTGGGAGAAAAATCCAGAATATTTGCTCCATTATATTCCAATTTTTTCCCATTTTTTTCCCCAATTTTTCCCCATTTTTTCCCATTTTTTACAATTTTTTCCCCATTTTCCCCAATTTTTTCCCCATTTTTCCCCAATTTCCCCCAATTTTTCCGAATTTTTTTCCCATTTTTCCCCATTTTTCCCTCTTTTCCCCAATTTTCCCCCTATTTTTCCCCAATTTCCCCCCAATTTTTCCCCCCATTTTTCCCGCCATTTTCCCCCAGTTTTCCCCCAATTTTTCCCCAATTTTTCCCAATTTTTCCCCAATATTTTCCCCAATATTTTCCCCAATTATTTCCCCAATTTTTCCCCATTTTTCCTCCAATTTTCCCCCAATTTTTCCCCATTTTTCCCCAATATTCCCCCAATTTTCCCCCCATTTTTCCCCCAATTATTTCCCAATTTTTCTCCAATTTTCCCCCAATTATTTCCCCAATTTTTCCCAATTTTCCCCCAATTTTTTCCCCAATTTTCCCCATTTTTTCCCCAATTTTTCCTCAGTTTTTCCCCAATTTTCCCCCAATTTTTCCCCATTTTTTCCCCATTTTTCTCCCAATTTTTCCTCACTTTTTCCCCATTTTCCCCAATTTTTCCCCAATTATTTCCCAATTTTTCTCCAATTTTTCCCCATTTTTTCCCCAATTTTCCCCAATTATTTCCCAATTTTTCCTCACTTTTTCCCAATTTCCCCCCATTTTTTCCCCATTTTTTCCCCAATTTTTTCCCATTTTTCCCCCATTTTTTCCCCAATTATTTCCCCAATTTTTCCCCATTTTTCCTCCAATTTTCCCCCCATTTTTCCCCCATTTTTCCCCAATTTTTCTCCCCATTTTTTCATAATTTAGGCCCCATTTTTTCCCCATTTTTCTCCAATTTTCCCCAATTATTTCCCCAATTTTTCCCCATTTTCCCCCCAATTTTCCCTCAATTTTTCCCCAATTTTTCCCCAATTTCCCCCAATTTTTCCCAATTTTTTCCCCCAATTTTTCCCCCATTTTCCCCCAATTTCCCCCCAATTTTTTTCCATTTTTTCCCCAATTCCCCCCATTTCCCCCATTTCCCCCCCATTCTCTCCCCGTGCAGCACTCGCAGCCCCACCTCATGCCCGAGCCGACCATTGCCCCCATTCCCACCATTCCTGGCCAAGCCCCGAGAATTCCCGGCAGCTCCCGGCCTGAGGCGGGAAATCTGCCCCGTTCCCGAGGGCAGCCCGGCCGCCCTGCCCTCGCCATGGCCGAGCCCTTCGCCATTGCCAGCCCCGAGCCCCTTGGGCCAGCTCGGCGCCGCTCTTGGCCCCGCCTTGGCCACTGCTGCGGCCCCAGCTTGGCCCCAGCCTTTGCCCACTTTTGCCCCACTTTGCCCCACTTTGCCCCAGTTTGCCCCAGTTTTTTCTCTATTTTTCCCCATTTTTTCGCATTTTTCCCCCATTTTTCCCCAATTTTTCTCCCCCATTTTTTCATAATTTAGTCCCCATTTTTCCCCATTTTTCTCCAATTTTCCCCCACTTTTCCCCACTTTTCCCTCAATTTTCCCCAATTTTTCCCCCATTTTTTCCCCAATTTTCCCCCACTTTTCCCCACTTTTCCCCCATTTTTCCTCCAATTTTTTCCCCATTTTTCCCGCCATTTTCCCTCAGTTTTCCCCCAGTTTTCCCCCAATTTTTTCCCCCCAATTTCCCCAATTTTTCCCCCATTTTTTCCCCAATTTTTCTCCAATTTTTCCTCCAATTATTTCCCCAATTTTTCCCCATTTTTCCCCCATTTTTTCCCCAATTTTGCCCCAATTATTTCCCAAGTTTTCCCCAATTTTTCCCCAATTTCCCCCCAATTTTTCCCCCAATTTTTCCCAATTTTCCCCCAATATTTTCCCCAATTTTTCCCCAATTATTTCCCCAATTTTTCCCCCATTTTCCCCCAATTATTCCCCCAATTTTTCCCAATTTTTCCCCCAATTTTTCCCCAATATTCCCCCAATTTTTCCCCCATTTTTTCCCCAATTATTTCCCCAATTTCCCCCAATTTTTTCCCAATTTTTCCCCCATTCCCCCCAATTTCCCCCCAATTTCCCCCCCTATTTCCCCCATTTTCCCCCCCATTCTCTCCCCGTGCAGCACTCGCAGCCCCACCTCATGCCCGAGCCGACCATTGCCCCCATTCCCACCATTCCTGGCCAAGCCCCGAGAATTCCCGGCAGCTCCCGGCCTGAGGCGGGAAATCTGCCCCGTTCCCGAGGGCAGCCCGGCCGCCCTGCCCTCGCCATGGCCGAGCCCTTCGCCATTGCCAGCCCCGAGCCCCTTGGGCCAGCTCGGCGCCGCTCTTGGCCCCGCCTTGGCCACTGCTGCGGGCCCAGCTTGGCGCCAGCCTTTGCCCACTTTTGCCCCACTTGGCCCCACTTTGCCCCAGTTTTCCCCCATTTTTTTCTGTATTTTTCACCATTTTTTCGCATTTTCCCCCATTTTCCCCCAAATTTTCTCCCCATTTTTTCATAATTTAGGCCCCATTTTTTCTTTCTCCAATTTTTCCCCATTTTTCTCCCAATTTTTCCTCACTTTTTCCACATTTTCCCCAAATTTTCCCCAATTTTTCCGCAACTTTTCCCCATTTTTTCCCCAATTTTTCCTCACTTTTTCCCAATTTTCCCCATTTTTTCTCCATTTTTCCATTTTTAACCCCAATTTTGCCCCAATTATTTCCCAATTTTTCTCCAATTTTCCCCAATTTTCCCCCAATTTTCCCCCAATTTTTCCCCAATTTTCCCAATTTTCCCATTTTTTCTCCCCTTTTTTCATAATTTAGGCCCGATTTTTTCCAATTCTTCCCCAATTTTTCTCCAATTTTCCCCAATTTCTTCCCCATTTTTTCCCCAATTATTCCCCATTTTTTTACAATTCTCCCCCAATTTTACCCCAATTTTCCACTATTTTTTCCTCAATTTTTCCCCAATTTCCCCCAATTTTCCCAATTTTTCTCCAATTTTTCCCCAATTTTTCCCCAATTTTCCCCCAATTTTTTCCCCCAATTTTCCCCAATTTTTCCCCCATTTTTTCCCCAATTTTCCCCCAATTTTTCCCCAATTTTCCCCCAATTTTTCCCCAATTTTCCCCATTTTCCCCCCATTTTTTCCCCAATTTTTCCCCCAACTTTCCCCCATTTTTCCCCAATTTTCCCCAATTTTTCCCCCATTTTTCCCCCATTTTTTCCCCAATTTTCCCCCAATCTTCCCCCAATTTTTCCCCCATTTTTCCCCAATTTTTCCCATTTTTTCCCCATTTTTTCCCCTATTTTTCCCCCAATTATTTCCCAATTTTTTTCCATTTTTCCCCCCATTTTTTCCCCATTTTTCCCCAAATTTTCCCCCCATTTTCCCCCATTTTCCCCCATTTTCCCCCAATTTTCCCCCAACTTTTCCCCAATTTTTCCCCATTTTTCCCTTTTTTTTCCCCATTTTTTCCTTCCATTTTTTCCCCAATTTCCCCCCAATTTTTCCCCCATTTTTTCCCCAATTTTCCCCCAATTTTTCCCCACTTTTTCCCCATTTTTCCCCAATTTCCCCCAATTTTCCCCCAATTTTTCCCCAATTTCCCCCCAATTTTTCCCCAATTTTCCCCATTTTCCCCCCAATTTTTCCCCAATTTTTTTCAAATTTTTCCCCAATTATTTCCCCAATTTTTCCCCATTTTTCCCCAATTTTCCCTAATTTTTCCCCATTTTTTCCCCCAATTTTTCCCCATTATTCCCCCAATTTTTCCCCCAATTTTCCCCCAATTTCCCCCCAATTTTTTTCCATTTTTCCCCCATTTTTTCCCCCAATTTTCCCCCAATTTTTCCCCAATTTTCCAGCATTTTTTCCCCCAATTATTTCCCCATATTCCCCCCCATTTTTCCCCAATTTTTACCCAATTTCCCCCCAATTTTTCCCCCAATTTTTCCCCATTTTCCCCCCAATTTTTCCCCCATTTTTCCCCATTATTTCCCCAATTTTTCCCAATTTTCCCCCAATTTCCCCCCAATTTCCCCCAATTTTTCCCCAATTTTCCCCCAATTTTCCCCCAATTTTTCCCCATTTTTTCCCCCAATTTTTCCCCCATTTTTCCCCAATTTCCCCCCAATTTTTTTCCATTTGTTCCCCAATTTTTTCCCCAATTTCCCCCCAATTTTTCCCCCATTCCCCCCAATTTCCCCCCAATTTTTCCCCCATTTCCCCCCAT
>NW_028120231.1:0-23673 GCF_965178545.1 Coloeus monedula
CTGCATCTACCACTGTCATCTCTGCATCTCCAAGCATAAAGCTGGGCACACTTCTTTCCAGGGAAAGCTGGAAGAGAAATGGGTAGCAGCACAAGTAGCTGCAAGTTGAACTTTCTGTTTACGAGGGCTAACGTGAATCCGGCAAAGAAGCGAGGGACAGCCACGCTTCCTCTTGCAGCCAGTGCCATGCGCACAGCAGCTCCGTGCCCTGCCTTCATTCTTATGCTCTTCTTACCGTGTCGTGCTTTCATTCTGCCGGAGTCGAACCATCGTCTACTTGGCGCACAGAGCACTCTGCCGGCAGCCAAGTGCTGCAGCCGACTGCTTCTGCCGAAGCACGCCTGGGCTATGCACTTTCCCTCGCAGCGACATACACCAGCATACTCGGTCTTTTTTCTCGTCCAAATGTAAAGGGAAAGAGTCTCAGCTCTGTCTGGCACAGAGAACACTTTTAGGTCAACAAGCTTCCCCGGAGCTTACCCGCGTCGCGTGCAAAGCTGTATTTGCAGCACAGCCTGGTGGTAGCCCTCTTTCCTTTACAGCCTGCACAGCGCGCGGTGCACAGATCGCGGTGCTCTCTGCCCCTGCCTTCCCACTTGCCAGTAGCACCGCCAAGCTTACAGCCTTGCAGGGAGCCAAGAGGCGGATAGGCGTGTCGCCCAGAAGAACGTGCCAGGACGAAAAGATGCTCTTCCTTTCTCCTGCTCCTTGCCCGAATTGGGGTGCTGTGCTGAAAGTCTTGCGCAGCGAAGAGCTACTCCAGCAAGTGTTTCTCTCCTGACGCAGTTCGCTGAGCGAGAGCTACACGGACAGTTTGGACTCGCTGAAACAGCAAGAAAATGCTTGTCCGTCGAGCTGAGGAAAATCCCTGCACAGCACACTGTGGCTGCGTGCAGTACTCACGCTGAAGAGCGGCAAAGCTCCAAGCCATGCCTGGGCTTCACTTCTCTCCAGAGCACAGAAGGCGAAGAAGCAAGCAGCTGGGCACCGGGCTCGTGTACTCAGGGGAGCGACTTTCACATGTCCAGCCAAGAGCTGCTTCACAAGCACATTCAGCTGAGAATGCTCTGGCTGCTTCAGGAAGGAAGGCGCAGCCCTTGCACTCCTGGACACAAGCTGGCCAGAAGCAGGTTCTTAAACCTTCCGTGCTGCAGAGTGCATGCAGCTGGAGCACAGGCAGAAGGAGGCGTCCAGAAAGAAGGCGTTCTTCAAGTACCCCCCCCTCCTCCAGGCAGCCTTGAAACTGAGCGCAACACACTGCGCCTCGGCAGCTTCCTTCTCCCATAGACCGACCGTCCCCTTGTTCACTCTCGCAGCTCCCTTGCCCACTTGCAGCAGCTGCTGCCAAAGAAAAAGGCTCCAGCAGTCAAAGCCTCTGCTGGGCTGCACTTTCATTTCCCCTTGCCTCACGTCAAAGCAGCAGAAACTCTCGGCTGCACTCTGTAGTTCCAGTCTCCGCTGCATCTACCACTGTCATCTCTGCATCTCCAAGCATAAAGCTGGGCACACTTCTTTCCAGGGAAAGCTGGAAGAGAAATGGGTAGCAGCACAAGTAGCTGCAAGTTGAACTTTCTGTTTACGAGGGCTAACGTGAATCCGGCAAAGAAGCGAGGGACAGCCACGCTTCCTCTTGCAGCCAGTGCCATGCGCACAGCAGCTCCGTGCCCTGCCTTCATTCTTATGCTCTTCTTACCGTGTCGTGCTTTCATTCTGCCGGAGTCGAACCATCGTCTACTTGGCGCACAGAGCACTCTGCCGGCAGCCAAGTGCTGCAGCCGACTGCTTCTGCCGAAGCACGCCTGGGCTATGCACTTTCCCTCGCAGCGACATACACCAGCATACTCGGTCTTTTTTCTCGTCCAAATGTCAAGGGAAAGAGTCTCAGCTCTGTCTGGCACAGAGAACACTTTTAGGTCAACAAGCTTCCCCGGAGCTTACCCGCGTCGCGTGCAAAGCTGTATTTGCAGCACAGCCTGGTGGTAGCCCTCTTTCCTTTACAGCCTGCACAGCGCGCGGTGCACAGATCGCGGTGCTCTCTGCCCCTGCCTTCCCACTTGCCAGTAGCACCGCCAAGCTTACAGCCTTGCAGGGAGCCAAGAGGCGGATAGGCGTGTCGCCCAGAAGAACGTGCCAGGACGAAAAGATGCTCTTCCTTTCTCCTGCTCCTTGCCCGAATTGGGGTGCTGTGCTGAAAGTCTTGCGCAGCGAAGAGCTACTCCAGCAAGTGTTTCTCTCCTGACGCAGTTCGCTGAGCGAGAGCTACACGGACAGTTTGGACTCGCTGAAACAGCAAGAAAATGCTTGTCCGTCGAGCTGAGGAAAATCCCTGCACAGCACACTGTGGCTGCGTGCAGTACTCACGCTGAAGAGCGGCAAAGCTCCAAGCCATGCCTGGGCTTCACTTCTCTCCAGAGCACAGAAGGCGAAGAAGCAAGCAGCTGGGCACCGGGCTCGTGTACTCAGGGGAGCGACTTTCACATGTCCAGCCAAGAGCTGCTTCACAAGCACATTCAGCTGAGAATGCTCTGGCTGCTTCAGGAAGGAAGGCGCAGCCCTTGCACTCCTGGACACAAGCTGGCCAGAAGCAGGTTCTTAAACCTTCCGTGCTGCAGAGTGCATGCAGCTGGAGCACAGGCAGAAGGAGGCGTCCAGAAAGAAGGCGTTCTTCAAGCACCCCCCCTCCTCCAGGCAGCCTTGAAACTGAGCGCAACACACTGCGCCTCGGCAGCTTCCTTCTCCCATAGACCGACCGTCCCCTTGTTCACTCTCGCAGCTCCCTTGCCCACTTGCAGCAGCTGCTGCCAAAGAAAAAGGCTCCAGCAGTCAAAGCCTCTGCTGGGCTGCACTTTCATTTCCCCTTGCCTCACGTCAAAGCAGCAGAAACTCTCGGCTGCACTCTGTATTTCCAGTCTCCGCTGCATCTACCACTGTCATCTCTGCATCTCCAAGCATAAAGCTGGGCACACTTCTTTCCAGGGAAAGCTGGAAGAGAAATGGGTAGCAGCACAAGTAGCTGCAAGTTGAACTTTCTGTTTACGAGGGCTAACGTGAATCCGGCAAAGAAGCGAGGGACAGCCACGCTTCCTCTTGCAGCCAGTGCCATGCGCACAGCAGCTCCGTGCCCTGCCTTCATTCTTATGCTCTTCTTACCGTGTCGTGCTTTCATTCTGCCGGAGTCGAACCATCGTCTACTTGGCGCACAGAGCACTCTGCCGGCAGCCAAGTGCTGCAGCCGACTGCTTCTGCCGAAGCACGCCTGGGCTATGCACTTTCCCTCGCAGCGACATACACCAGCATACTCGGTCTTTTTTCTCGTCCAAATGTCAAGGGAAAGAGTCTCAGCTCTGTCTGGCACAGAGAACACTTTTAGGTCAACAAGCTTCCCCGGAGCTTACCCGCGTCGCGTGCAAAGCTGTATTTGCAGCACAGCCTGGTGGTAGCCCTCTTTCCTTTACAGCCTGCACAGCGCGCGGTGCACAGATCGCGGTGCTCTCTGCCCCTGCCTTCCCACTTGCCAGTAGCACCGCCAAGCTTACAGCCTTGCAGGGAGCCAAGAGGCGGATAGGCGTGTCGCCCAGAAGAACGTGCCAGGACGAAAAGATGCTCTTCCTTTCTCCTGCTCCTTGCCCGAATTGGGGTGCTGTGCTGAAAGTCTTGCGCAGCGAAGAGCTACTCCAGCAAGTGTTTCTCTCCTGACGCAGTTCGCTGAGCGAGAGCTACACGGACAGTTTGGACTCGCTGAAACAGCAAGAAAATGCTTGTCCGTCGAGCTGAGGAAAATCCCTGCACAGCACACTGTGGCTGCGTGCAGTACTCACGCTGAAGAGCGGCAAAGCTCCAAGCCATGCCTGGGCTTCACTTCTCTCCAGAGCACAGAAGGCGAAGAAGCAAGCAGCTGGGCACCGGGCTCGTGTACTCAGGGGAGCGACTTTCACATGTCCAGCCAAGAGCTGCTTCACAAGCACATTCAGCTGAGAATGCTCTGGCTGCTTCAGGAAGGAAGGCGCAGCCCTTGCACTCCTGGACACAAGCTGGCCAGAAGCAGGTTCTTAAACCTTCCGTGCTGCAGAGTGCATGCAGCTGGAGCACAGGCAGAAGGAGGCGTCCAGAAAGAAGGCGTTCTTCAAGCACCCCCCCTCCTCCAGGCAGCCTTGAAACTGAGCGCAACACACTGCGCCTCGGCAGCTTCCTTCTCCCATAGACCGACCGTCCCCTTGTTCACTCTCGCAGCTCCCTTGCCCACTTGCAGCAGCTGCTGCCAAAGAAAAAGGCTCCAGCAGTCAAAGCCTCTGCTGGGCTGCACTTTCATTTCCCCTTGCCTCACGTCAAAGCAGCAGAAACTCTCGGCTGCACTCTGTAGTTCCAGTCTCCGCTGCATCTACCACTGTCATCTCTGCATCTCCAAGCATAAAGCTGGGCACACTTCTTTCCAGGGAAAGCTGGAAGAGAAATGGGTAGCAGCACAAGTAGCTGCAAGTTGAACTTTCTGTTTACGAGGGCTAACGTGAATCCGGCAAAGAAGCGAGGGACAGCCACGCTTCCTCTTGCAGCCAGTGCCATGCGCACAGCAGCTCCGTGCCCTGCCTTCATTCTTATGCTCTTCTTACCGTGTCGTGCTTTCATTCTGCCGGAGTCGAACCATCGTCTACTTGGCGCACAGAGCACTCTGCCGGCAGCCAAGTGCTGCAGCCGACTGCTTCTGCCGAAGCACGCCTGGGCTATGCACTTTCCCTCGCAGCGACATACACCAGCATACTCGGTCTTTTTTCTCGTCCAAATGTCAAGGGAAAGAGTCTCAGCTCTGTCTGGCACAGAGAACACTTTTAGGTCAACAAGCTTCCCCGGAGCTTACCCGCGTCGCGTGCAAAGCTGTATTTGCAGCACAGCCTGGTGGTAGCCCTCTTTCCTTTACAGCCTGCACAGCGCGCGGTGCACAGATCGCGGTGCTCTCTGCCCCTGCCTTCCCACTTGCCAGTAGCACCGCCAAGCTTACAGCCTTGCAGGGAGCCAAGAGGCGGATAGGCGTGTCGCCCAGAAGAACGTGCCAGGACGAAAAGATGCTCTTCCTTTCTCCTGCTCCTTGCCCGAATTGGGGTGCTGTGCTGAAAGTCTTGCGCAGCGAAGAGCTACTCCAGCAAGTGTTTCTCTCCTGACGCAGTTCGCTGAGCGAGAGCTACACGGACAGTTTGGACTCGCTGAAACAGCAAGAAAATGCTTGTCCGTCGAGCTGAGGAAAATCCCTGCACAGCACACTGTGGCTGCGTGCAGTACTCACGCTGAAGAGCGGCAAAGCTCCAAGCCATGCCTGGGCTTCACTTCTCTCCAGAGCACAGAAGGCGAAGAAGCAAGCAGCTGGGCACCGGGCTCGTGTACTCAGGGGAGCGACTTTCACATGTCCAGCCAAGAGCTGCTTCACAAGCACATTCAGCTGAGAATGCTCTGGCTGCTTCAGGAAGGAAGGCGCAGCCCTTGCACTCCTGGACACAAGCTGGCCAGAAGCAGGTTCTTAAACCTTCCGTGCTGCAGAGTGCATGCAGCTGGAGCACAGGCAGAAGGAGGCGTCCAGAAAGAAGGCGTTCTTCAAGCACCCCCCCTCCTCCAGGCAGCCTTGAAACTGAGCGCAACACACTGCGCCTCGGCAGCTTCCTTCTCCCATAGACCGACCGTCCCCTTGTTCACTCTCGCAGCTCCCTTGCCCACTTGCAGCAGCTGCTGCCAAAGAAAAAGGCTCCAGCAGTCAAAGCCTCTGCTGGGCTGCACTTTCATTTCCCCTTGCCTCACGTCAAAGCAGCAGAAACTCTCGGCTGCACTCTGTAGTTCCAGTCTCCGCTGCATCTACCACTGTCATCTCTGCATCTCCAAGCATAAAGCTGGGCACACTTCTTTCCAGGGAAAGCTGGAAGAGAAATGGGTAGCAGCACAAGTAGCTGCAAGTTGAACTTTCTGTTTACGAGGGCTAACGTGAATCCGGCAAAGAAGCGAGGGACAGCCACGCTTCCTCTTGCAGCCAGTGCCATGCGCACAGCAGCTCCGTGCCCTGCCTTCATTCTTATGCTCTTCTTACCGTGTCGTGCTTTCATTCTGCCGGAGTCGAACCATCGTCTACTTGGCGCACAGAGCACTCTGCCGGCAGCCAAGTGCTGCAGCCGACTGCTTCTGCCGAAGCACGCCTGGGCTATGCACTTTCCCTCGCAGCGACATACACCAGCATACTCGGTCTTTTTTCTCGTCCAAATGTCAAGGGAAAGAGTCTCAGCTCTGTCTGGCACAGAGAACACTTTTAGGTCAACAAGCTTCCCCGGAGCTTACCCGCGTCGCGTGCAAAGCTGTATTTGCAGCACAGCCTGGTGGTAGCCCTCTTTCCTTTACAGCCTGCACAGCGCGCGGTGCACAGATCGCGGTGCTCTCTGCCCCTGCCTTCCCACTTGCCAGTAGCACCGCCAAGCTTACAGCCTTGCAGGGAGCCAAGAGGCGGATAGGCGTGTCGCCCAGAAGAACGTGCCAGGACGAAAAGATGCTCTTCCTTTCTCCTGCTCCTTGCCCGAATTGGGGTGCTGTGCTGAAAGTCTTGCGCAGCGAAGAGCTACTCCAGCAAGTGTTTCTCTCCTGACGCAGTTCGCTGAGCGAGAGCTACACGGACAGTTTGGACTCGGTGAAACAGCAAGAAAATGCTTGTCCGTCGAGCTGAGGAAAATCCCTGCACAGCACACTGTGGCTGCGTGCAGTACTCACGCTGAAGAGCGGCAAAGCTCCAAGCCATGCCTGGGCTTCACTTCTCTCCAGAGCACAGAAGGCGAAGAAGCAAGCAGCTGGGCACCGGGCTCGTGTACTCAGGGGAGCGACTTTCACATGTCCAGCCAAGAGCTGCTTCACAAGCACATTCAGCTGAGAATGCTCTGGCTGCTTCAGGAAGGAAGGCGCAGCCCTTGCACTCCTGGACACAAGCTGGCCAGAAGCAGGTTCTTAAACCTTCCGTGCTGCAGAGTGCATGCAGCTGGAGCACAGGCAGAAGGAGGCGTCCAGAAAGAAGGCGTTCTTCAAGCACCCCCCCTCCTCCAGGCAGCCTTGAAACTGAGCGCAACACACTGCGCCTCGGCAGCTTCCTTCTCCCATAGACCGACCGTCCCCTTGTTCACTCTCGCAGCTCCCTTGCCCACTTGCAGCAGCTGCTGCCAAAGAAAAAGGCTCCAGCAGTCAAAGCCTCTGCTGGGCTGCACTTTCATTTCCCCTTGCCTCACGTCAAAGCAGCAGAAACTCTCGGCTGCACTCTGTATTTCCAGTCTCCGCTGCATCTACCACTGTCATCTCTGCATCTCCAAGCATAAAGCTGGGCACACTTCTTTCCAGGGAAAGCTGGAAGAGAAATGGGTAGCAGCACAAGTAGCTGCAAGTTGAACTTTCTGTTTACGAGGGCTAACGTGAATCCGGCAAAGAAGCGAGGGACAGCCACGCTTCCTCTTGCAGCCAGTGCCATGCGCACAGCAGCTCCGTGCCCTGCCTTCATTCTTATGCTCTTCTTACCGTGTCGTGCTTTCATTCTGCCGGAGTCGAACCATCGTCTACTTGGCGCACAGAGCACTCTGCCGGCAGCCAAGTGCTGCAGCCGACTGCTTCTGCCGAAGCACGCCTGGGCTATGCACTTTCCCTCGCAGCGACATACACCAGCATACTCGGTCTTTTTTCTCGTCCAAATGTAAAGGGAAAGAGTCTCAGCTCTGTCTGGCACAGAGAACACTTTTAGGTCAACAAGCTTCCCCGGAGCTTACCCGCGTCGCGTGCAAAGCTGTATTTGCAGCACAGCCTGGTGGTAGCCCTCTTTCCTTTACAGCCTGCACAGCGCGCGGTGCACAGATCGCGGTGCTCTCTGCCCCTGCCTTCCCACTTGCCAGTAGCACCGCCAAGCTTACAGCCTTGCAGGGAGCCAAGAGGCGGATAGGCGTGTCGCCCAGAAGAACGTGCCAGGACGAAAAGATGCTCTTCCTTTCTCCTGCTCCTTGCCCGAATTGGGGTGCTGTGCTGAAAGTCTTGCGCAGCGAAGAGCTACTCCAGCAAGTGTTTCTCTCCTGACGCAGTTCGCTGAGCGAGAGCTACACGGACAGTTTGGACTCGCTGAAACAGCAAGAAAATGCTTGTCCGTCGAGCTGAGGAAAATCCCTGCACAGCACACTGTGGCTGCGTGCAGTACTCACGCTGAAGAGCGGCAAAGCTCCAAGCCATGCCTGGGCTTCACTTCTCTCCAGAGCACAGAAGGCGAAGAAGCAAGCAGCTGGGCACCGGGCTCGTGTACTCAGGGGAGCGACTTTCACATGTCCAGCCAAGAGCTGCTTCACAAGCACATTCAGCTGAGAATGCTCTGGCTGCTTCAGGAAGGAAGGCGCAGCCCTTGCACTCCTGGACACAAGCTGGCCAGAAGCAGGTTCTTAAACCTTCCGTGCTGCAGAGTGCATGCAGCTGGAGCACAGGCAGAAGGAGGCGTCCAGAAAGAAGGCGTTCTTCAAGCACCCCCCCTCCTCCAGGCAGCCTTGAAACTGAGCGCAACACACTGCGCCTCGGCAGCTTCCTTCTCCCATAGACCGACCGTCCCCTTGTTCACTCTCGCAGCTCCCTTGCCCACTTGCAGCAGCTGCTGCCAAAGAAAAAGGCTCCAGCAGTCAAAGCCTCTGCTGGGCTGCACTTTCATTTCCCCTTGCCTCACGTCAAAGCAGCAGAAACTCTCGGCTGCACTCTGTAGTTCCAGTCTCCGCTGCATCTACCACTGTCATCTCTGCATCTCCAAGCATAAAGCTGGGCACACTTCTTTCCAGGGAAAGCTGGAAGAGAAATGGGTAGCAGCACAAGTAGCTGCAAGTTGAACTTTCTGTTTACGAGGGCTAACGTGAATCCGGCAAAGAAGCGAGGGACAGCCACGCTTCCTCTTGCAGCCAGTGCCATGCGCACAGCAGCTCCGTGCCCTGCCTTCATTCTTATGCTCTTCTTACCGTGTCGTGCTTTCATTCTGCCGGAGTCGAACCATCGTCTACTTGGCGCACAGAGCACTCTGCCGGCAGCCAAGTGCTGCAGCCGACTGCTTCTGCCGAAGCACGCCTGGGCTATGCACTTTCCCTCGCAGCGACATACACCAGCATACTCGGTCTTTTTTCTCGTCCAAATGTCAAGGGAAAGAGTCTCAGCTCTGTCTGGCACAGAGAACACTTTTAGGTCAACAAGCTTCCCCGGAGCTTACCCGCGTCGCGTGCAAAGCTGTATTTGCAGCACAGCCTGGTGGTAGCCCTCTTTCCTTTACAGCCTGCACAGCGCGCGGTGCACAGATCGCGGTGCTCTCTGCCCCTGCCTTCCCACTTGCCAGTAGCACCGCCAAGCTTACAGCCTTGCAGGGAGCCAAGAGGCGGATAGGCGTGTCGCCCAGAAGAACGTGCCAGGACGAAAAGATGCTCTTCCTTTCTCCTGCTCCTTGCCCGAATTGGGGTGCTGTGCTGAAAGTCTTGCGCAGCGAAGAGCTACTCCAGCAAGTGTTTCTCTCCTGACGCAGTTCGCTGAGCGAGAGCTACACGGACAGTTTGGACTCGCTGAAACAGCAAGAAAATGCTTGTCCGTCGAGCTGAGGAAAATCCCTGCACAGCACACTGTGGCTGCGTGCAGTACTCACGCTGAAGAGCGGCAAAGCTCCAAGCCATGCCTGGGCTTCACTTCTCTCCAGAGCACAGAAGGCGAAGAAGCAAGCAGCTGGGCACCGGGCTCGTGTACTCAGGGGAGCGACTTTCACATGTCCAGCCAAGAGCTGCTTCACAAGCACATTCAGCTGAGAATGCTCTGGCTGCTTCAGGAAGGAAGGCGCAGCCCTTGCACTCCTGGACACAAGCTGGCCAGAAGCAGGTTCTTAAACCTTCCGTGCTGCAGAGTGCATGCAGCTGGAGCACAGGCAGAAGGAGGCGTCCAGAAAGAAGGCGTTCTTCAAGCACCCCCCCTCCTCCAGGCAGCCTTGAAACTGAGCGCAACACACTGCGCCTCGGCAGCTTCCTTCTCCCATAGACCGACCGTCCCCTTGTTCACTCTCGCAGCTCCCTTGCCCACTTGCAGCAGCTGCTGCCAAAGAAAAAGGCTCCAGCAGTCAAAGCCTCTGCTGGGCTGCACTTTCATTTCCCCTTGCCTCACGTCAAAGCAGCAGAAACTCTCGGCTGCACTCTGTAGTTCCAGTCTCCGCTGCATCTACCACTGTCATCTCTGCATCTCCAAGCATAAAGCTGGGCACACTTCTTTCCAGGGAAAGCTGGAAGAGAAATGGGTAGCAGCACAAGTAGCTGCAAGTTGAACTTTCTGTTTACGAGGGCTAACGTGAATCCGGCAAAGAAGCGAGGGACAGCCACGCTTCCTCTTGCAGCCAGTGCCATGCGCACAGCAGCTCCGTGCCCTGCCTTCATTCTTATGCTCTTCTTACCGTGTCGTGCTTTCATTCTGCCGGAGTCGAACCATCGTCTACTTGGCGCACAGAGCACTCTGCCGGCAGCCAAGTGCTGCAGCCGACTGCTTCTGCCGAAGCACGCCTGGGCTATGCACTTTCCCTCGCAGCGACATACACCAGCATACTCGGTCTTTTTTCTCGTCCAAATGTAAAGGGAAAGAGTCTCAGCTCTGTCTGGCACAGAGAACACTTTTAGGTCAACAAGCTTCCCCGGAGCTTACCCGCGTCGCGTGCAAAGCTGTATTTGCAGCACAGCCTGGTGGTAGCCCTCTTTCCTTTACAGCCTGCACAGCGCGCGGTGCACAGATCGCGGTGCTCTCTGCCCCTGCCTTCCCACTTGCCAGTAGCACCGCCAAGCTTACAGCCTTGCAGGGAGCCAAGAGGCGGATAGGCGTGTCGCCCAGAAGAACGTGCCAGGACGAAAAGATGCTCTTCCTTTCTCCTGCTCCTTGCCCGAATTGGGGTGCTGTGCTGAAAGTCTTGCGCAGCGAAGAGCTACTCCAGCAAGTGTTTCTCTCCTGACGCAGTTCGCTGAGCGAGAGCTACACGGACAGTTTGGACTCGCTGAAACAGCAAGAAAATGCTTGTCCGTCGAGCTGAGGAAAATCCCTGCACAGCACACTGTGGCTGCGTGCAGTACTCACGCTGAAGAGCGGCAAAGCTCCAAGCCATGCCTGGGCTTCACTTCTCTCCAGAGCACAGAAGGCGAAGAAGCAAGCAGCTGGGCACCGGGCTCGTGTACTCAGGGGAGCGACTTTCACATGTCCAGCCAAGAGCTGCTTCACAAGCACATTCAGCTGAGAATGCTCTGGCTGCTTCAGGAAGGAAGGCGCAGCCCTTGCACTCCTGGACACAAGCTGGCCAGAAGCAGGTTCTTAAACCTTCCGTGCTGCAGAGTGCATGCAGTTGGAGCACAGGCAGAAGGAGGCGTCCAGAAAGAAGGCGTTCTTCAAGTACCCCCCCCTCCTCCAGGCAGCCTTGAAACTGAGCGCAACACACTGCGCCTCGGCAGCTTCCTTCTCCCATAGACCGACCGTCCCCTTGTTCACTCTCGCAGCTCCCTTGCCCACTTGCAGCAGCTGCTGCCAAAGAAAAAGGCTCCAGCAGTCAAAGCCTCTGCTGGGCTGCACTTTCATTTCCCCTTGCCTCACGTCAAAGCAGCAGAAACTCTCGGCTGCACTCTGTATTTCCAGTCTCCGCTGCATCTACCACTGTCATCTCTGCATCTCCAAGCATAAAGCTGGGCACACTTCTTTCCAGGGAAAGCTGGAAGAGAAATGGGTAGCAGCACAAGTAGCTGCAAGTTGAACTTTCTGTTTACGAGGGCTAACGTGAATCCGGCAAAGAAGCGAGGGACAGCCACGCTTCCTCTTGCAGCCAGTGCCATGCGCACAGCAGCTCCGTGCCCTGCCTTCATTCTTATGCTCTTCTTACCGTGTCGTGCTTTCATTCTGCCGGAGTCGAACCATCGTCTACTTGGCGCACAGAGCACTCTGCCGGCAGCCAAGTGCTGCAGCCGACTGCTTCTGCCGAAGCACGCCTGGGCTATGCACTTTCCCTCGCAGCGACATACACCAGCATACTCGGTCTTTTTTCTCGTCCAAATGTCAAGGGAAAGAGTCTCAGCTCTGTCTGGCACAGAGAACACTTTTAGGTCAACAAGCTTCCCCGGAGCTTACCCGCGTCGCGTGCAAAGCTGTATTTGCAGCACAGCCTGGTGGTAGCCCTCTTTCCTTTACAGCCTGCACAGCGCGCGGTGCACAGATCGCGGTGCTCTCTGCCCCTGCCTTCCCACTTGCCAGTAGCACCGCCAAGCTTACAGCCTTGCAGGGAGCCAAGAGGCGGATAGGCGTGTCGCCCAGAAGAACGTGCCAGGACGAAAAGATGCTCTTCCTTTCTCCTGCTCCTTGCCCGAATTGGGGTGCTGTGCTGAAAGTCTTGCGCAGCGAAGAGCTACTCCAGCAAGTGTTTCTCTCCTGACGCAGTTCGCTGAGCGAGAGCTACACGGACAGTTTGGACTCGCTGAAACAGCAAGAAAATGCTTGTCCGTCGAGCTGAGGAAAATCCCTGCACAGCACACTGTGGCTGCGTGCAGTACTCACGCTGAAGAGCGGCAAAGCTCCAAGCCATGCCTGGGCTTCACTTCTCTCCAGAGCACAGAAGGCGAAGAAGCAAGCAGCTGGGCACCGGGCTCGTGTACTCAGGGGAGCGACTTTCACATGTCCAGCCAAGAGCTGCTTCACAAGCACATTCAGCTGAGAATGCTCTGGCTGCTTCAGGAAGGAAGGCGCAGCCCTTGCACTCCTGGACACAAGCTGGCCAGAAGCAGGTTCTTAAACCTTCCGTGCTGCAGAGTGCATGCAGCTGGAGCACAGGCAGAAGGAGGCGTCCAGAAAGAAGGCGTTCTTCAAGCACCCCCCCTCCTCCAGGCAGCCTTGAAACTGAGCGCAACACACTGCGCCTCGGCAGCTTCCTTCTCCCATAGACCGACCGTCCCCTTGTTCACTCTCGCAGCTCCCTTGCCCACTTGCAGCAGCTGCTGCCAAAGAAAAAGGCTCCAGCAGTCAAAGCCTCTGCTGGGCTGCACTTTCATTTCCCCTTGCCTCACGTCAAAGCAGCAGAAACTCTCGGCTGCACTCTGTATTTCCAGTCTCCGCTGCATCTACCACTGTCATCTCTGCATCTCCAAGCATAAAGCTGGGCACACTTCTTTCCAGGGAAAGCTGGAAGAGAAATGGGTAGCAGCACAAGTAGCTGCAAGTTGAACTTTCTGTTTACGAGGGCTAACGTGAATCCGGCAAAGAAGCGAGGGACAGCCACGCTTCCTCTTGCAGCCAGTGCCATGCGCACAGCAGCTCCGTGCCCTGCCTTCATTCTTATGCTCTTCTTACCGTGTCGTGCTTTCATTCTGCCGGAGTCGAACCATCGTCTACTTGGCGCACAGAGCACTCTGCCGGCAGCCAAGTGCTGCAGCCGACTGCTTCTGCCGAAGCACGCCTGGGCTATGCACTTTCCCTCGCAGCGACATACACCAGCATACTCGGTCTTTTTTCTCGTCCAAATGTAAAGGGAAAGAGTCTCAGCTCTGTCTGGCACAGAGAACACTTTTAGGTCAACAAGCTTCCCCGGAGCTTACCCGCGTCGCGTGCAAAGCTGTATTTGCAGCACAGCCTGGTGGTAGCCCTCTTTCCTTTACAGCCTGCACAGCGCGCGGTGCACAGATCGCGGTGCTCTCTGCCCCTGCCTTCCCACTTGCCAGTAGCACCGCCAAGCTTACAGCCTTGCAGGGAGCCAAGAGGCGGATAGGCGTGTCGCCCAGAAGAACGTGCCAGGACGAAAAGATGCTCTTCCTTTCTCCTGCTCCTTGCCCGAATTGGGGTGCTGTGCTGAAAGTCTTGCGCAGCGAAGAGCTACTCCAGCAAGTGTTTCTCTCCTGACGCAGTTCGCTGAGCGAGAGCTACACGGACAGTTTGGACTCGCTGAAACAGCAAGAAAATGCTTGTCCGTCGAGCTGAGGAAAATCCCTGCACAGCACACTGTGGCTGCGTGCAGTACTCACGCTGAAGAGCGGCAAAGCTCCAAGCCATGCCTGGGCTTCACTTCTCTCCAGAGCACAGAAGGCGAAGAAGCAAGCAGCTGGGCACCGGGCTCGTGTACTCAGGGGAGCGACTTTCACATGTCCAGCCAAGAGCTGCTTCACAAGCACATTCAGCTGAGAATGCTCTGGCTGCTTCAGGAAGGAAGGCGCAGCCCTTGCACTCCTGGACACAAGCTGGCCAGAAGCAGGTTCTTAAACCTTCCGTGCTGCAGAGTGCATGCAGCTGGAGCACAGGCAGAAGGAGGCGTCCAGAAAGAAGGCGTTCTTCAAGCACCCCCCCTCCTCCAGGCAGCCTTGAAACTGAGCGCAACACACTGCGCCTCGGCAGCTTCCTTCTCCCATAGACCGACCGTCCCCTTGTTCACTCTCGCAGCTCCCTTGCCCACTTGCAGCAGCTGCTGCCAAAGAAAAAGGCTCCAGCAGTCAAAGCCTCTGCTGGGCTGCACTTTCATTTCCCCTTGCCTCACGTCAAAGCAGCAGAAACTCTCGGCTGCACTCTGTAGTTCCAGTCTCCGCTGCATCTACCACTGTCATCTCTGCATCTCCAAGCATAAAGCTGGGCACACTTCTTTCCAGGGAAAGCTGGAAGAGAAATGGGTAGCAGCACAAGTAGCTGCAAGTTGAACTTTCTGTTTACGAGGGCTAACGTGAATCCGGCAAAGAAGCGAGGGACAGCCACGCTTCCTCTTGCAGCCAGTGCCATGCGCACAGCAGCTCCGTGCCCTGCCTTCATTCTTATGCTCTTCTTACCGTGTCGTGCTTTCATTCTGCCGGAGTCGAACCATCGTCTACTTGGCGCACAGAGCACTCTGCCGGCAGCCAAGTGCTGCAGCCGACTGCTTCTGCCGAAGCACGCCTGGGCTATGCACTTTCCCTCGCAGCGACATACACCAGCATACTCGGTCTTTTTTCTCGTCCAAATGTAAAGGGAAAGAGTCTCAGCTCTGTCTGGCACAGAGAACACTTTTAGGTCAACAAGCTTCCCCGGAGCTTACCCGCGTCGCGTGCAAAGCTGTATTTGCAGCACAGCCTGGTGGTAGCCCTCTTTCCTTTACAGCCTGCACAGCGCGCGGTGCACAGATCGCGGTGCTCTCTGCCCCTGCCTTCCCACTTGCCAGTAGCACCGCCAAGCTTACAGCCTTGCAGGGAGCCAAGAGGCGGATAGGCGTGTCGCCCAGAAGAACGTGCCAGGACGAAAAGATGCTCTTCCTTTCTCCTGCTCCTTGCCCGAATTGGGGTGCTGTGCTGAAAGTCTTGCGCAGCGAAGAGCTACTCCAGCAAGTGTTTCTCTCCTGACGCAGTTCGCTGAGCGAGAGCTACACGGACAGTTTGGACTCGCTGAAACAGCAAGAAAATGCTTGTCCGTCGAGCTGAGGAAAATCCCTGCACAGCACACTGTGGCTGCGTGCAGTACTCACGCTGAAGAGCGGCAAAGCTCCAAGCCATGCCTGGGCTTCACTTCTCTCCAGAGCACAGAAGGCGAAGAAGCAAGCAGCTGGGCACCGGGCTCGTGTACTCAGGGGAGCGACTTTCACATGTCCAGCCAAGAGCTGCTTCACAAGCACATTCAGCTGAGAATGCTCTGGCTGCTTCAGGAAGGAAGGCGCAGCCCTTGCACTCCTGGACACAAGCTGGCCAGAAGCAGGTTCTTAAACCTTCCGTGCTGCAGAGTGCATGCAGCTGGAGCACAGGCAGAAGGAGGCGTCCAGAAAGAAGGCGTTCTTCAAGCACCCCCCCCTCCTCCAGGCAGCCTTGAAACTGAGCGCAACACACTGCGCCTCGGCAGCTTCCTTCTCCCATAGACCGACCGTCCCCTTGTTCACTCTCGCAGCTCCCTTGCCCCACTTGCAGCAGCTGCTGCCAAAGAAAAGGCTCCAGCAGTCAAAGCCTCTGCTGGGCTGCACTTTCATTTCCCCTTGCCTCACGTCAAAGCAGCAGAAACTCTCGGCTGCACTCTGTAGTTCCAGTCTCCGCTGCATCTACCACTGTCATCTCTGCATCTCCAAGCATAAAGCTGGGCACACTTCTTTCCAGGGAAAGCTGGAAGAGAAATGGGTAGCAGCACAAGTAGCTGCAAGTTGAACTTTCTGTTTACGAGGGCTAACGTGAATCCGGCAAAGAAGCGAGGGACAGCCACGCTTCCTCTTGCAGCCAGTGCCATGCGCACAGCAGCTCCGTGCCCTGCCTTCATTCTTATGCTCTTCTTACCGTGTCGTGCTTTCATTCTGCCGGAGTCGAACCATCGTCTACTTGGCGCACAGAGCACTCTGCCGGCAGCCAAGTGCTGCAGCCGACTGCTTCTGCCGAAGCACGCCTGGGCTATGCACTTTCCCTCGCAGCGACATACACCAGCATACTCGGTCTTTTTTCTCGTCCAAATGTAAAGGGAAAGAGTCTCAGCTCTGTCTGGCACAGAGAACACTTTTAGGTCAACAAGCTTCCCCGGAGCTTACCCGCGTCGCGTGCAAAGCTGTATTTGCAGCACAGCCTGGTGGTAGCCCTCTTTCCTTTACAGCCTGCACAGCGCGCGGTGCACAGATCGCGGTGCTCTCTGCCCCTGCCTTCCCACTTGCCAGTAGCACCGCCAAGCTTACAGCCTTGCAGGGAGCCAAGAGGCGGATAGGCGTGTCGCCCAGAAGAACGTGCCAGGACGAAAAGTCTTCCTTTCTCCTGCTCCTTGCCCGAATTGGGGTGCTGTGCTGAAAGTCTTGCGCAGCGAAGAGCTACTCCAGCAAGTGTTTCTCTCCTGACGCAGTTCGCTGAGCGAGAGCTACACGGACAGTTTGGACTCGCTGAAACAGCAAGAAAATGCTTGTCCGTCGAGCTGAGGAAAATCCCTGCACAGCACACTGTGGCTGCGTGCAGTACTCACGCTGAAGAGCGGCAAAGCTCCAAGCCATGCCTGGGCTTCACTTCTCTCCAGAGCACAGAAGGCGAAGAAGCAAGCAGCTGGGCACCGGGCTCGTGTACTCAGGGGAGCGACTTTCACATGTCCAGCCAAGAGCTGCTTCACAAGCACATTCAGCTGAGAATGCTCTGGCTGCTTCAGGAAGGAAGGCGCAGCCCTTGCACTCCTGGACACAAGCTGGCCAGAAGCAGGTTCTTAAACCTTCCGTGCTGCAGAGTGCATGCAGCTGGAGCACAGGCAGAAGGAGGCGTCCAGAAAGAAGGCGTTCTTCAAGCACCCCCCCTCCTCCAGGCAGCCTTGAAACTGAGCGCAACACACTGCGCCTCGGCAGCTTCCTTCTCCCATAGACCGACCGTCCCCTTGTTCACTCTCGCAGCTCCCTTGCCCACTTGCAGCAGCTGCTGCCAAAGAAAAAGGCTCCAGCAGTCAAAGCCTCTGCTGGGCTGCACTTTCATTTCCCCCTTGCCTCACGTCAAAGCAGCAGAAACTCTCGGCTGCACTCTGTAGTTCCAGTCTCCGCTGCATCTACCACTGTCATCTCTGCATCTCCAAGCATAAAGCTGGGCACACTTCTTTCCAGGGAAAGCTGGAAGAGAAATGGTAGCAGCACAAGTAGCTGCAAGTTGAACTTTCTGTTTACGAGGGCTAACGTGAATCCGGCAAAGAAGCGAGGGACAGCCACGCTTCCTCTTGCAGCCAGTGCCATGCGCACAGCAGCTCCGTGCCCTGCCTTCATTCTTATGCTCTTCTTACCGTGTCGTGCTTTCATTCTGCCGGAGTCGAACCATCGTCTACTTGGCGCACAGAGCACTCTGCCGGCAGCCAAGTGCTGCAGCCGACTGCTTCTGCCGAAGCACGCCTGGGCTATGCACTTTCCCTCGCAGCGACATACACCAGCATACTCGGTCTTTTTTCTCGTCCAAATGTAAAGGGAAAGAGTCTCAGCTCTGTCTGGCACAGAGAACACTTTTAGGTCAACAAGCTTCCCCGGAGCTTACCCGCGTCGCGTGCAAAGCTGTATTTGCAGCACAGCCTGGTGGTAGCCCTCTTTCCTTTACAGCCTGCACAGCGCGCGGTGCAACAGATCGCGGTGCTCTCTGCCCCTGCCTTCCCACTTGCCAGTAGCACCGCCAAGCTTACAGCCTTGCAGGGAGCCAAGAGGCGGATAGGCGTGTCGCCCAGAAGAACGTGCCAGGACGAAAAGATGCTCTTCCTTTCTCCTGCTCCTTGCCCGAATTGGGGTGCTGTGCTGAAAGTCTTGCGCAGCGAAGAGCTACTCCAGCAAGTGTTTCTCTCCTGACGCAGTTCGCTGAGCGAGAGCTACACGGACAGTTTGGACTCGCTGAAACAGCAAGAAAATGCTTGTCCGTCGAGCTGAGGAAAATCCCTGCACAGCACACTGTGGCTGCGTGCAGTACTCACGCTGAAGAGCGGCAAAGCTCCAAGCCATGCCTGGGCTTCACTTCTCTCCAGAGCACAGAAGGCGAAGAAGCAAGCAGCTGGGCACCGGGCTCGTGTACTCAGGGGAGCGACTTTCACATGTCCAGCCAAGAGCTGCTTCACAAGCACATTCAGCTGAGAATGCTCTGGCTGCTTCAGGAAGGAAGGCGCAGCCCTTGCACTCCTGGACACAAGCTGGCCAGAAGCAGGTTCTTAAACCTTCCGTGCTGCAGAGTGCATGCAGCTGGAGCACAGGCAGAAGGAGGCGTCCAGAAAGAAGGCGTTCTTCAAGTACCCCCCCCTCCTCCAGGCAGCCTTGAAACTGAGCGCAACACACTGCGCCTCGGCAGCTTCCTTCTCCCATAGACCGACCGTCCCCTTGTTCACTCTCGCAGCTCCCTTGCCCACTTGCAGCAGCTGCTGCCAAAGAAAAAGGCTCCAGCAGTCTCAAAGCCTCTGCTGGGCTGCACTTTCATTTCCCCTTGCCTCACGTCAAAGCAGCAGAAACTCTCGGCTGCACTCTGTAGTTCCAGTCTCCGCTGCATCTACCACTGTCATCTCTGCATCTCCAAGCATAAAGCTGGGCACACTTCTTTCCAGGGAAAGCTGGAAGAGAAATGGGTAGCAGCACAAGTAGCTGCAAGTTGAACTTTCTGTTTACGAGGGCTAACGTGAATCCGGCAAAGAAGCGAGGGACAGCCACGCTTCCTCTTGCAGCCAGTGCCATGCGCACAGCAGCTCCGTGCCCTGCCTTCATTCTTATGCTCTTCTTACCGTGTCGTGCTTTCATTCTGCCGGAGTCGAACCATCGTCTACTTGGCGCACAGAGCACTCTGCCGGCAGCCAAGTGCTGCAGCCGACTGCTTCTGCCGAAGCACGCCTGGGCTATGCACTTTCCCTCGCAGCGACATACACCAGCATACTCGGTCTTTTTTCTCGTCCAAATGTAAAGGGAAAGAGTCTCAGCTCTGTCTGGCACAGAGAACACTTTTAGGTCAACAAGCTTCCCCGGAGCTTACCCGCGTCGCGTGCAAAGCTGTATTTGCAGCACAGCCTGGTGGTAGCCCTCTTTCCTTTACAGCCTGCACAGCGCGCGGTGCACAGATCGCGGTGCTCTCTGCCCCTGCCTTCCCACTTGCCAGTAGCACCGCCAAGCTTACAGCCTTGCAGGGAGCCAAGAGGCGGATAGGCGTGTCGCCCAGAAGAACGTGCCAGGACGAAAAGATGCTCTTCCTTTCTCCTGCTCCTTGCCCGAATTGGGGTGCTGTGCTGAAAGTCTTGCGCAGCGAAGAGCTACTCCAGCAAGTGTTTCTCTCCTGACGCAGTTCGCTGAGCGAGAGCTACACGGACAGTTTGGACTCGCTGAAACAGCAAGAAAATGCTTGTCCGTCGAGCTGAGGAAAATCCCTGCACAGCACACTGTGGCTGCGTGCAGTACTCACGCTGAAGAGCGGCAAAGCTCCAAGCCATGCCTGGGCTTCACTTCTCTCCAGAGCACAGAAGGCGAAGAAGCAAGCAGCTGGGCACCGGGCTCGTGTACTCAGGGGAGCGACTTTCACATGTCCAGCCAAGAGCTGCTTCACAAGCACATTCAGCTGAGAATGCTCTGGCTGCTTCAGGAAGGAAGGCGCAGCCCTTGCACTCCTGGACACAAGCTGGCCAGAAGCAGGTTCTTAAACCTTCCGTGCTGCAGAGTGCATGCAGCTGGAGCACAGGCAGAAGGAGGCGTCCAGAAAGAAGGCGTTCTTCAAGCACCCCCCCCTCCTCCAGGCAGCCTTGAAACTGAGCGCAACACACTGCGCCTCGGCAGCTTCCTTCTCCATAGACCGACCGTCCCCTTGTTCACTCTCGCAGCTCCCTTGCCCACTTGCAGCAGCTGCTGCCAAAGAAAAAGGCTCCAGCAGTCAAAGCCTCTGCTGGGCTGCACTTTCATTTCCCCTTGCCTCACGTCAAAGCAGCAGAAACTCTCGGCTGCACTCTGTAGTTCCAGTCTCCGCTGCATCTACCACTGTCATCTCTGCATCTCCAAGCATAAAGCTGGGCACACTTCTTTCCAGGGAAAGCTGGAAGAGAAATGGGTAGCAGCACAAGTAGCTGCAAGTTGAACTTTCTGTTTACGAGGGCTAACGTGAATCCGGCAAAGAAGCGAGGGACAGCCACGCTTCCTCTTGCAGCCAGTGCCATGCGCACAGCAGCTCCGTGCCCTGCCTTCATTCTTATGCTCTTCTTACCGTGTCGTGCTTTCATTCTGCCGGAGTCGAACCATCGTCTACTTGGCGCACAGAGCACTCTGCCGGCAGCCAAGTGCTGCAGCCGACTGCTTCTGCCGAAGCACGCCTGGGCTATGCACTTTCCCTCGCAGCGACATACACCAGCATACTCGGTCTTTTTTCTCGTCCAAATGTAAAGGGAAAGAGTCTCAGCTCTGTCTGGCACAGAGAACACTTTTAGGTCAACAAGCTTCCCCGGAGCTTACCGCCGTCGCGTGCAAAGCTGTATTTGCAGCACAGCCTGGTGGTAGCCCTCTTTCCTTTACAGCCTGCACAGCGCGCGGTGCACAGATCGCGGTGCTCTCTGCCCCTGCCTTCCCACTTGCCAGTAGCACCGCCAAGCTTACAGCCTTGCAGGGAGCCAAGAGGCGGATAGGCGTGTCGCCCAGAAGAACGTGCCAGGACGAAAAGATGCTCTTCCTTTCTCCTGCTCCTTGCCCGAATTGGGGTGCTGTGCTGAAAGTCTTGCGCAGCGAAGAGCTACTCCAGCAAGTGTTTCTCTCCTGACGCAGTTCGCTGAGCGAGAGCTACACGGACAGTTTGGACTCGCTGAAACAGCAAGAAAATGCTTGTCCGTCGAGCTGAGGAAAATCCCTGCACAGCACACTGTGGCTGCGTGCAGTACTCACGCTGAAGAGCGGCAAAGCTCCAAGCCATGCCTGGGCTTCACTTCTCTCCAGAGCACAGAAGGCGAAGAAGCAAGCAGCTGGGCACCGGGCTCGTGTACTCAGGGAGCGACTTTCACATGTCCAGCCAAGAGCTGCTTCACAAGCACATTCAGCTGAGAATGCTCTGGCTGCTTCAGGAAGGAAGGCGCAGCCCTTGCACTCCTGGACACAAGCTGGCCAGAAGCAGGTTCTTAAACCTTCCGTGCTGCAGAGTGCATGCAGCTGGAGCACAGGCAGAAGGAGGCGTCCAGAAAGAAGGCGTTCTTCAAGTACCCCCCCCTCCTCCAGGCAGCCTTGAAACTGAGCGCAACACACTGCGCCTCGGCAGCTTCCTTCTCCCATAGACCGACCGTCCCCTTGTTCACTCTCGCAGCTCCCTTGCCCACTTGCAGCAGCTGCTGCCAAAGAAAAAGGCTCCAGCAGTCAAAGCCTCTGCTGGGCTGCACTTTCATTTCCCCTTGCCTCACGTCAAAGCAGCAGAAACTCTCGGCTGCACTCTGTAGTTCCAGTCTCCGCTGCATCTACCACTGTCATCTCTGCATCTCCAAGCATAAAGCTGGGCACACTTCTTTCCAGGGAAAGCTGGAAGAGAAATGGGTAGCAGCACAAGTAGCTGCAAGTTGAACTTTCTGTTTACGAGGGCTAACGTGAATCCGGCAAAGAAGCGAGGGACAGCCACGCTTCCTCTTGCAGCCATGTGCCATGCGCACAGCAGCTCCGTGCCCTGCCTTCATTCTTATGCTCTTCTTACCGTGTCGTGCTTTCATTCTGCCGGAGTCGAAACCATCGTCTACTTGGCGCACAGAGCACTCTGCCGGCAGCCAAGTGCTGCAGCCGACTGCTTCTGCCGAAGCACGCCTGGGCTATGCACTTTCCTCGCAGCGACATACACCAGCATACTCGGTCTTTTTTCTCGTCCAAATGTAAAGGGAAAGAGTCTCAGCTCTGTCTGGCACAGAGAACACTTTTAGGTCAACAAGCTTCCCCGGAGCTTACCCGCGTCGCGTGCAAAGCTGTATTTGCAGCACAGCCTGGTGGTAGCCCTCTTTCCTTTACAGCCTGCACAGCGCGCGGTGCACAGATCGCGGTGCTCTCTGCCCCTGCCTTCCCACTTGCCAGTAGCACCGCCAAGCTTACAGCCTTGCAGGGAGCCAAGAGGCGGATAGGCGTGTCGCCCAGAAGAACGTGCCAGGACGAAAAGATGCTCTTCCTTTCTCCTGCTCCTTGCCCGAATTGGGGTGCTGTGCTGAAAGTCTTGCGCAGCGAAGAGCTACTCCAGCAAGTGTTTCTCTCCTGACGCAGTTCGCTGAGCGAGAGCTACACGGACAGTTTGGACTCGCTGAAACAGCAAGAAAATGCTTGTCCGTCGAGCTGAGGAAAATCCCTGCACAGCACACTGTGGCTGCGTGCAGTACTCACGCTGAAGAGCGGCAAAGCTCCAAGCCATGCCTGGCTTCACTTCTCTCCAGAGCACAGGAAGGCGAAGAAGCAAGCAGCTGGGCACCGGGCTCGTGTACTCAGGGGAGCGACTTTCACATGTCCAGCCAAGAGCTGCTTCACAAGCACATTCAGCTGAGAATGCTCTGGCTGCTTCAGGAAGGAAGGCGCAGCCCTTGCACTCCTGGACACAAGCTGGCCAGAAGCAGGTTCTTAAACCTTCCGTGCTGCAGAGTGCATGCAGCTGAGCACAGGCAGAAGGAGGCGTCCAGAAAGAAGGCGTTCTTCAAGTACCCCCCCCTCCTCCAGGCAGCCTTGAAACTGAGCGCAACACACTGCGCCTCGGCAGCTTCCTTCTCCCATAGACCGACCGTCCCCTTGTTCACTCTCGCAGCTCCCTTGCCCACTTGCAGCAGCTGCTGCCAAAGAAAAAGGCTCCAGCAGTCAAAGCCTCTGCTGGGCTGCACTTTCATTTCCCCTTGCCTCACGTCAAAGCAGCAGAAACTCTCGGCTGCACTCTGTAGTTCCAGTCTCCGCTGCATCTACCACTGTCATCTCTGCATCTCCAAGCATAAAGCTGGGCACACTTCTTTCCGGGAAAGCTGGAAGAGAAATGGGTAGCAGCACAAGTAGCTGCAAGTTGAACTTTCTGTTTACGAGGGCTAACGTGAATCCGGCAAAGAAGCGAGGGACAGCCACGCTTCCTCTTGCAGCCAGTGCCATGCGCACAGCAGCTCCGTGCCCTGCCTCATTCTTATGCTCTTCTTACCGTGTCGTGCTTTCATTCTGCCGGAGTCGAACCATCGTCTACTTGGCGCACAGAGCACTCTGCCGGCAGCCAAGTGCTGCAGCCGACTGCTTCTGCCGAAGCACGCCTGGGCTATGCACTTTCC
>NW_028120230.1:0-23602 GCF_965178545.1 Coloeus monedula
AGGCAGCCACGCTTCCTCTTGCAGCCTGTGCCGTGCGCACAGCAGCTCCGTGCCCTGCGCCTTCGTTGTGCCGGAGTCGAAGCGGTGTCTGGCTTCTCGCCCAGAGAGCACGGTGCCGGCAGAGAAATGCTCCAGGCTGCTGCCTCTGCCCAAACACGCCTGGGCTCTGCACTTTCTCTCTCAGCGCTAGGGAGCAGCACATTCGCTCTGCCTTGCAGCCTGAATCTGAACGGAAAGCTTCTCAGCTAAGTCTCGCCCAGAGAACAGTTGTAGGTCAACGAGCTTAGCCGGAGCTTACCGTCGACGCCTGGAAACCTGTATTTGCAGCACATCCTAGTGGTAGCCCTCTTTCCTTTACAGCATGCAACAGCGCCGGCACATCGCGGTGCTCTCTGCACCTGCCTTCTCACTTCCAAGTACCACCGCCAAGCTTACAGCCTTGCAGGGAGCCAAGAGGCGGATAGGCGTGTCGCCCAGAAGAACGTGCCAGGACGAAAAGACGCTCTTCCTTTCTCCTGCTCCTTGCCCGAATTGGGGTGCTGTGTTGAAAGTCTTGCCCAGCGAAAAGCTACTGCAGCAAGTGTTTCTCTCCAAACGCATTTCGCTGAGCGAGAGCTCCACGGACAGTTTGGACTCGGTGAAACAGCAAGAAAATGCTTGTCCGTGGAGCTGAAGGAAAATCCCTGCACAGCACACTGTGGCTGCGTGCAGTGTTCACGCTGAAGAGCGGCAAAGCTCCAAGCCACGGCTGGGCTTCACTTCTGTCCAGAGCACAGAAGGCGAAGAAGCAAGCAGCTGGGCACCGGGCTCATGTACTCAGGGGAGCCAATTTCAAATGTCCAGCCAAGAGCTGCTTCACAAGCAGCTGCAGCTGAGAAGGCTCTGGCTGCTTCCCAAAGGAAGGCGCAGCCCTTGCACTCCTGGACACAAGCTGGCCAGAAGCAGGTTCCTAAACCTGCCGTGCTGCAGAGTGCATGCAGCTGGAGCACAGGCAGAAGGAGGCGTCCAGAAAGAAGGCGTTCTTCAAGTACCCCCCTCCTCCAGGCAGCCTTGAAACTGAGCACAACACACTGCGCCTCGCCAGCTTCCTTCTCCCCATAGACGGACCGCCCCCTTCTTCACTCTCGCAGCTCCCTTGCCCACTTGCAGCAGCTGCTGCCAAAGAAGAAGGCTCCAGAAGTCAAAGCCTCTGCTGGGCTGCACTCTCCCCTTGCCTCACGTCAAAGCAGCAGACACTCTCGGCTGCACTCTGTATTTCCAGTCTCCGCTGCATCTACCACTGTCATCTCTGCATCTCCGAGCATAAAGCTGGGCACAATGCTTTCCAGGGAAAGCTGGAAGAGAACTTGGTAGCAGCACAAGTAGCCGCAGGTGGAACTTTCTGTTTGCAAGTGCTAACGTGAATCCGCACACAAGCGAGAGGCAGCCACGCTTCCTCTTGCAGCCTGTGCCGTGCGCACAGCAGCTCCGTGCCCTGCGCCTTCGTTGTGCCGGAGTCGAAGCGGTGTCTGGCTTCTCGCCCAGAGAGCACGGTGCCGGCAGAGAAATGCTCCAGGCTGCTGCCTCTGCCCAAACACGCCTGGGCTCTGCACTTTCTCTCTCGGCGCTAGGGAGCAGCACATTCGCTCTGCCTTGCAGCCTGAATCTGAACGGAAAGCTTCTCAGCTAAGTCTCGCCCAGAGAACAGTTGTAGGTCAACGAGCTTAGCCGGAGCTTACCGTCGACGCCTGGAAACCTGTATTTGCAGCACATCCTAGTGGTAGCCCTCTTTCCTTTACAGCATGCAACAGCGCCGGCACATCGCGGTGCTCTCTGCACCTGCCTTCTCACTTCCAAGTACCACCGCCAAGCTTACAGCCTTGCAGGGAGCCAAGAGGCGGATAGGCGTGTCGCCCAGAAGAACGTGCCAGGACGAAAAGACGCTCTTCCTTTCTCCTGCTCCTTGCCCGAATTGGGGTGCTGTGTTGAAAGTCTTGCCCAGCGAAAAGCTACTGCAGCAAGTGTTTCTCTCCAAACGCATTTCGCTGAGCGAGAGCTCCACGGACAGTTTGGACTCGGTGAAACAGCAAGAAAATGCTTGTCCGTGGAGCTGAAGGAAAATCCCTGCACAGCACACTGTGGCTGCGTGCAGTGTTCACGCTGAAGAGCGGCAAAGCTCCAAGCCACGGCTGGGCTTCACTTCTGTCCAGAGCACAGAAGGCGAAGAAGCAAGCAGCTGGGCACCGGGCTCATGTACTCAGGGGAGCCAATTTCAAATGTCCAGCCAAGAGCTGCTTCACAAGCAGCTGCAGCTGAGAAGGCTCTGGCTGCTTCCCAAAGGAAGGCGCAGCCCTTGCACTCCTGGACACAAGCTGGCCAGAAGCAGGTTCCTAAACCTGCCGTGCTGCAGAGTGCATGCAGCTGGAGCACAGGCAGAAGGAGGCGTCCAGAAAGAAGGCGTTCTTCAAGTACCCCCCTCCTCCAGGCAGCCTTGAAACTGAGCACAACACACTGCGCCTCGCCAGCTTCCTTCTCCCCATAGACGGACCGCCCCCTTCTTCACTCTCGCAGCTCCCTTGCCCACTTGCAGCAGCTGCTGCCAAAGAAGAAGGCTCCAGAAGTCAAAGCCTCTGCTGGGCTGCACTCTCCCCTTGCCTCACGTCAAAGCAGCAGACACTCTCGGCTGCACTCTGTATTTCCAGTCTCCGCTGCATCTACCACTGTCATCTCTGCATCTCCGAGCATAAAGCTGGGCACAATGCTTTCCAGGGAAAGCTGGAAGAGAACTTGGTAGCAGCACAAGTAGCCGCAGGTGGAACTTTCTGTTTGCAAGTGCTAACGTGAATCCGCACACAAGCGAGAGGCAGCCACGCTTCCTCTTGCAGCCTGTGCCGTGCGCACAGCAGCTCCGTGCCCTGCGCCTTCGTTGTGCCGGAGTCGAAGCGGTGTCTGGCTTCTCGCCCAGAGAGCACGGTGCCGGCAGAGAAATGCTCCAGGCTGCTGCCTCTGCCCAAACACGCCTGGGCTCTGCACTTTCTCTCTCAGCGCTAGGGAGCAGCACATTCGCTCTGCCTTGCAGCCTGAATCTGAACGGAAAGCTTCTCAGCTAAGTCTCGCCCAGAGAACAGTTGTAGGTCAACGAGCTTAGCCGGAGCTTACCGTCGACGCCTGGAAACCTGTATTTGCAGCACATCCTAGTGGTAGCCCTCTTTCCTTTACAGCATGCAACAGCGCCGGCACATCGCGGTGCTCTCTGCACCTGCCTTCTCACTTCCAAGTACCACCGCCAAGCTTACAGCCTTGCAGGGAGCCAAGAGGCGGATAGGCGTGTCGCCCAGAAGAACGTGCCAGGACGAAAAGACGCTCTTCCTTTCTCCTGCTCCTTGCCCGAATTGGGGTGCTGTGTTGAAAGTCTTGCCCAGCGAAAAGCTACTGCAGCAAGTGTTTCTCTCCAAACGCATTTCGCTGAGCGAGAGCTCCACGGACAGTTTGGACTCGGTGAAACAGCAAGAAAATGCTTGTCCGTGGAGCTGAAGGAAAATCCCTGCACAGCACACTGTGGCTGCGTGCAGTGTTCACGCTGAAGAGCGGCAAAGCTCCAAGCCACGGCTGGGCTTCACTTCTGTCCAGAGCACAGAAGGCGAAGAAGCAAGCAGCTGGGCACCGGGCTCATGTACTCAGGGGAGCCAATTTCAAATGTCCAGCCAAGAGCTGCTTCACAAGCAGCTGCAGCTGAGAATGCTCTGGCTGCTTCCCAAAGGAAGGCGCAGCCCTTGCACTCCTGGACACAAGCTGGCCAGAAGCAGGTTCCTAAACCTGCCGTGCTGCAGAGTGCATGCAGCTGGAGCACAGGCAGAAGGAGGCGTCCAGAAAGAAGGCGTTCTTCAAGTACCCCCCTCCTCCAGGCAGCCTTGAAACTGAGCACAGCACACTGCGCCTCGGCAGCTTCCTTCTCCCATAGACGGACCGTCCCCTTCTTCACTCTCGCAGCTCCCTTGCCCACTTGCAGCAGCTGCTGCCAAAGAAGAAGGCTCCAGAAGTCAAAGCCTCTGCTGGGCTGCACTTTCCCCTTGCCTCACGTCAAAGCAGCAGACACTCTCGGCTGCACTCTGTATTTCCAGTCTCCGCTGCATCTACCACTGTCATCTCTGCATCTCCGAGCATAAAGCTGGGCACAATGCTTTCCAGGGAAAGCTGGAAGAGAACTTGGTAGCAGCACAAGTAGCCGCAGGTGGAACTTTCTGTTTGCAAGTGCTAACGTGAATCCGCACACAAGCGAGAGGCAGCCACGCTTCCTCTTGCAGCCTGTGCCGTGCGCATAGCAGCTCCGTGCCCTGCGCCTTCGTTGTGCCGGAGTCGAAGCGGTGTCTGGCTTCTCGCCCAGAGAGCACGGTGCCGGCAGAGAAATGCTCCAGGCTGCTGCCTCTGCCCAAACACGCCTGGGCTCTGCACTTTCTCTCTCGGCGCTAGGGAGCAGCACATTCGCTCTGCCTTGCAGCCTGAATCTGAACGGAAAGCTTCTCAGCTAAGTCTCGCCCAGAGAACAGTTGTAGCTCAACGAGCTTAGCCGGAGTTTACCGTCGACGCCTGGAAACCTGTATTTGCAGCACATCCTAGTGGTAGCCCTCTTTCCTTTACAGCATGCAACAGCGCCGGCACATCGCGGTGCTCTCTGCACCTGCCTTCTCACTTCCAAGTACCACCGCCAAGCTTACAGCCTTGCAGGGAGCCAAGAGGCGGATAGGCGTGTCGCCCAGAAGAACGTGCCAGGACGAAAAGACGCTCTTCCTTTCTCCTGCTCCTTGCCCGAATTGGGGTGCTGTGTTGAAAGTCTTGCCCAGCGAAAAGCTACTGCAGCAAGTGTTTCTCTCCAAACGCATTTCGCTGAGCGAGAGCTCCACGGACAGTTTGGACTCGGTGAAACAGCAAGAAAATGCTTGTCCGTGGAGCTGAAGGAAAATCCCTGCACAGCACACTGTGGCTGCGTGCAGTGTTCACGCTGAAGAGCGGCAAAGCTCCAAGCCACGGCTGGGCTTCACTTCTGTCCAGAGCACAGAAGGCGAAGAAGCAAGCAGCTGGGCACCGGGCTCATGTACTCAGGGGAGCCAATTTCAAATGTCCAGCCAAGAGCTGCTTCACAAGCAGCTGCAGCTGAGAAGGCTCTGGCTGCTTCCCAAAGGAAGGCGCAGCCCTTGCACTCCTGGACACAAGCTGGCCAGAAGCAGGTTCCTAAACCTGCCGTGCTGCAGAGTGCATGCAGCTGGAGCACAGGCAGAAGGAGGCGTCCAGAAAGAAGGCGTTCTTCAAGTACCCCCCTCCTCCAGGCAGCCTTGAAACTGAGCACAACACACTGCGCCTCGCCAGCTTCCTTCTCCCCATAGACGGACCGCCCCCTTCTTCACTCTCGCAGCTCCCTTGCCCACTTGCAGCAGCTGCTGCCAAAGAAGAAGGCTCCAGAAGTCAAAGCCTCTGCTGGGCTGCACTCTCCCCTTGCCTCACGTCAAAGCAGCAGACACTCTCGGCTGCACTCTGTATTTCCAGTCTCCGCTGCATCTACCACTGTCATCTCTGCATCTCCGAGCATAAAGCTGGGCACAATGCTTTCCAGGGAAAGCTGGAAGAGAACTTGGTAGCAGCACAAGTAGCCGCAGGTGGAACTTTCTGTTTGCAAGTGCTAACGTGAATCCGCACACAAGCGAGAGGCAGCCACGCTTCCTCTTGCAGCCTGTGCCGTGCGCACAGCAGCTCCGTGCCCTGCGCCTTCGTTGTGCCGGAGTCGAAGCGGTGTCTGGCTTCTCGCCCAGAGAGCACGGTGCCGGCAGAGAAATGCTCCAGGCTGCTGCCTCTGCCCAAACACGCCTGGGCTCTGCACTTTCTCTCTCGGCGCTAGGGAGCAGCACATTCGCTCTGCCTTGCAGCCTGAATCTGAACGGAAAGCTTCTCAGCTAAGTCTCGCCCAGAGAACAGTTGTAGGTCAACGAGCTTAGCCGGAGCTTACCGTCGACGCCTGGAAACCTGTATTTGCAGCACATCCTAGTGGTAGCCCTCTTTCCTTTACAGCATGCAACAGCGCCGGCACATCGCGGTGCTCTCTGCACCTGCCTTCTCACTTCCAAGTACCACCGCCAAGCTTACAGCCTTGCAGGGAGCCAAGAGGCGGATAGGCGTGTCGCCCAGAAGAACGTGCCAGGACGAAAAGACGCTCTTCCTTTCTCCTGCTCCTTGCCCGAATTGGGGTGCTGTGTTGAAAGTCTTGCCCAGCGAAAAGCTACTGCAGCAAGTGTTTCTCTCCAAACGCATTTCGCTGAGCGAGAGCTCCACGGACAGTTTGGACTCGGTGAAACAGCAAGAAAATGCTTGTCCGTGGAGCTGAAGGAAAATCCCTGCACAGCACACTGTGGCTGCGTGCAGTGTTCACGCTGAAGAGCGGCAAAGCTCCAAGCCACGGCTGGGCTTCACTTCTGTCCAGAGCACAGAAGGCGAAGAAGCAAGCAGCTGGGCACCGGGCTCATGTACTCAGGGGAGCCAATTTCAAATGTCCAGCCAAGAGCTGCTTCACAAGCAGCTGCAGCTGAGAATGCTCTGGCTGCTTCCCAAAGGAAGGCGCAGCCCTTGCACTCCTGGACACAAGCTGGCCAGAAGCAGGTTCCTAAACCTGCCGTGCTGCAGAGTGCATGCAGCTGGAGCACAGGCAGAAGGAGGCGTCCAGAAAGAAGGCGTTCTTCAAGTACCCCCCTCCTCCAGGCAGCCTTGAAACTGAGCACAGCACACTGCGCCTCGGCAGCTTCCTTCTCCCATAGACGGACCGTCCCCTTCTTCACTCTCGCAGCTCCCTTGCCCACTTGCAGCAGCTGCTGCCAAAGAAGAAGGCTCCAGAAGTCAAAGCCTCTGCTGGGCTGCACTTTCCCCTTGCCTCACGTCAAAGCAGCAGACACTCTCGGCTGCACTCTGTATTTCCAGTCTCCGCTGCATCTACCACTGTCATCTCTGCATCTCCGAGCATAAAGCTGGGCACAATGCTTTCCAGGGAAAGCTGGAAGAGAACTTGGTAGCAGCACAAGTAGCCGCAGGTGGAACTTTCTGTTTGCAAGTGCTAACGTGAATCCGCACACAAGCGAGAGGCAGCCACGCTTCCTCTTGCAGCCTGTGCCGTGCGCATAGCAGCTCCGTGCCCTGCGCCTTCGTTGTGCCGGAGTCGAAGCGGTGTCTGGCTTCTCGCCCAGAGAGCACGGTGCCGGCAGAGAAATGCTCCAGGCTGCTGCCTCTGCCCAAACACGCCTGGGCTCTGCACTTTCTCTCTCGGCGCTAGGGAGCAGCACATTCGCTCTGCCTTGCAGCCTGAATCTGAACGGAAAGCTTCTCAGCTAAGTCTCGCCCAGAGAACAGTTGTAGCTCAACGAGCTTAGCCGGAGCTTACCGTCGACGCCTGGAAACCTGTATTTGCAGCACATCCTAGTGGTAGCCCTCTTTCCTTTACAGCATGCAACAGCGCCGGCACATCGCGGTGCTCTCTGCACCTGCCTTCTCACTTCCAAGTACCACCGCCAAGCTTACAGCCTTGCAGGGAGCCAAGAGGCGGATAGGCGTGTCGCCCAGAAGAACGTGCCAGGACGAAAAGACGCTCTTCCTTTCTCCTGCTCCTTGCCCGAATTGGGGTGCTGTGTTGAAAGTCTTGCCCAGCGAAAAGCTACTGCAGCAAGTGTTTCTCTCCAAACGCATTTCGCTGAGCGAGAGCTCCACGGACAGTTTGGACTCGGTGAAACAGCAAGAAAATGCTTGTCCGTGGAGCTGAAGGAAAATCCCTGCACAGCACACTGTGGCTGCGTGCAGTGTTCACGCTGAAGAGCGGCAAAGCTCCAAGCCACGGCTGGGCTTCACTTCTGTCCAGAGCACAGAAGGCGAAGAAGCAAGCAGCTGGGCACCGGGCTCATGTACTCAGGGGAGCCAATTTCAAATGTCCAGCCAAGAGCTGCTTCACAAGCAGCTGCAGCTGAGAAGGCTCTGGCTGCTTCCCAAAGGAAGGCGCAGCCCTTGCACTCCTGGACACAAGCTGGCCAGAAGCAGGTTCCTAAACCTGCCGTGCTGCAGAGTGCATGCAGCTGGAGCACAGGCAGAAGGAGGCGTCCAGAAAGAAGGCGTTCTTCAAGTACCCCCCTCCTCCAGGCAGCCTTGAAACTGAGCACAACACACTGCGCCTCGCCAGCTTCCTTCTCCCCATAGACGGACCGCCCCCTTCTTCACTCTCGCAGCTCCCTTGCCCACTTGCAGCAGCTGCTGCCAAAGAAGAAGGCTCCAGAAGTCAAAGCCTCTGCTGGGCTGCACTCTCCCCTTGCCTCACGTCAAAGCAGCAGACACTCTCGGCTGCACTCTGTATTTCCAGTCTCCGCTGCATCTACCACTGTCATCTCTGCATCTCCGAGCATAAAGCTGGGCACAATGCTTTCCAGGGAAAGCTGGAAGAGAACTTGGTAGCAGCACAAGTAGCCGCAGGTGGAACTTTCTGTTTGCAAGTGCTAACGTGAATCCGCACACAAGCGAGAGGCAGCCACGCTTCCTCTTGCAGCCTGTGCCGTGCGCACAGCAGCTCCGTGCCCTGCGCCTTCGTTGTGCCGGAGTCGAAGCGGTGTCTGGCTTCTCGCCCAGAGAGCACGGTGCCGGCAGAGAAATGCTCCAGGCTGCTGCCTCTGCCCAAACACGCCTGGGCTCTGCACTTTCTCTCTCGGCGCTAGGGAGCAGCACATTCGCTCTGCCTTGCAGCCTGAATCTGAACGGAAAGCTTCTCAGCTAAGTCTCGCCCAGAGAACAGTTGTAGGTCAACGAGCTTAGCCGGAGCTTACCGTCGACGCCTGGAAACCTGTATTTGCAGCACATCCTAGTGGTAGCCCTCTTTCCTTTACAGCATGCAACAGCGCCGGCACATCGCGGTGCTCTCTGCACCTGCCTTCTCACTTCCAAGTACCACCGCCAAGCTTACAGCCTTGCAGGGAGCCAAGAGGCGGATAGGCGTGTCGCCCAGAAGAACGTGCCAGGACGAAAAGACGCTCTTCCTTTCTCCTGCTCCTTGCCCGAATTGGGGTGCTGTGTTGAAAGTCTTGCCCAGCGAAAAGCTACTGCAGCAAGTGTTTCTCTCCAAACGCATTTCGCTGAGCGAGAGCTCCACGGACAGTTTGGACTCGGTGAAACAGCAAGAAAATGCTTGTCCGTGGAGCTGAAGGAAAATCCCTGCACAGCACACTGTGGCTGCGTGCAGTGTTCACGCTGAAGAGCGGCAAAGCTCCAAGCCACGGCTGGGCTTCACTTCTGTCCAGAGCACAGAAGGCGAAGAAGCAAGCAGCTGGGCACCGGGCTCATGTACTCAGGGGAGCCAATTTCAAATGTCCAGCCAAGAGCTGCTTCACAAGCAGCTGCAGCTGAGAAGGCTCTGGCTGCTTCCCAAAGGAAGGCGCAGCCCTTGCACTCCTGGACACAAGCTGGCCAGAAGCAGGTTCCTAAACCTGCCGTGCTGCAGAGTGCATGCAGCTGGAGCACAGGCAGAAGGAGGCGTCCAGAAAGAAGGCGTTCTTCAAGTACCCCCCTCCTCCAGGCAGCCTTGAAACTGAGCACAACACACTGCGCCTCGCCAGCTTCCTTCTCCCCATAGACGGACCGCCCCCTTCTTCATTCTCGCAGCTCCCTTGCCCACTTGCAGCAGCTGCTGCCAAAGAAGAAGGCTCCAGAAGTCAAAGCCTCTGCTGGGCTGCACTCTCCCCTTGCCTCACGTCAAAGCAGCAGACACTCTCGGCTGCACTCTGTATTTCCAGTCTCCGCTGCATCTACCACTGTCATCTCTGCATCTCCGAGCATAAAGCTGGGCACAATGCTTTCCAGGGAAAGCTGGAAGAGAACTAGGTAGCAGCACAAGTAGCCGCAGGTGGAACTTTCTGTTTGCAAGTGCTAACGTGAATCCGCACACAAGCGAGAGGCAGCCACGCTTCCTCTTGCAGCCTGTGCCATGCGCCTTCGTTGTGCCGGAGTCGAAGCGGTGTCTGCTTCTCGCCCAGAGAGCACGGTGCCGGCAGAGAAATGCTCCAGGCTGCTGCCTCTGCCCAAACACGCCTGGGCTCTGCACTTTCTCTCTCAGCGCTAGGGAGCAGCACATTCGCTCTGCCTTGCAGCCTGAATCTGAACGGAAAGCTTCTCAGCTAAGTCTCGCCCAGAGAACAGTTGTAGGTCAACGAGCTTAGCCGGAGCTTACCGTCGACGCCTGGAAACCTGTATTTGCAGCACATCCTAGTGGTAGCCCTCTTTCCTTTACAGCATGCAACAGCGCCGGCACATCGCGGTGCTCTCTGCACCTGCCTTCTCACTTCCAAGTACCACCGCCAAGCTTACAGCCTTGCAGGGAGCCAAGAGGCGGATAGGCGTGTCGCCCAGAAGAACGTGCCAGGACGAAAAGATGCTCTTCCTTTCTCCTGCTCCTTGCCCGAATTGGGGTGCTGTGTTGAAAGTCTTGCCCAGCGAAAAGCTACTGCAGCAAGTGTTTCTCTCCAAACGCATTTCGCTGAGCGAGAGCTCCACGGACAGTTTGGACTCGGTGAAACAGCAAGAAAATGCTTGTCCGTGGAGCTGAAGGAAAATCCCTGCACAGCACACTGTGGCTGCGTGCAGTGTTCACGCTGAAGAGCGGCAAAGCTCCAAGCCACGGCTGGGCTTCACTTCTGTCCAGAGCACAGAAGGCGAAGAAGCAAGCAGCTGGGCACCGGGCTCATGTACTCAGGGGAGCCAATTTCAAATGTCCAGCCAAGAGCTGCTTCACAAGCAGCTGCAGCTGAGAATGCTCTGGCTGCTTCCCAAAGGAAGGCGCAGCCCTTGCACTCCTGGACACAAGCTGGCCAGAAGCAGGTTCCTAAACCTGCCGTGCTGCAGAGTGCATGCAGCTGGAGCACAGGCAGAAGGAGGCGTCCAGAAAGAAGGCGTTCTTCAAGTACCCCCCTCCTCCAGGCAGCCTTGAAACTGAGCACAACACACTGCGCCTCGGCAGCTTCCTTCTCCCCATAGACGGACCGCCCCCTTCTTCACTCTCGCAGCTCCCTTGCCCACTTGCAGCAGCTGCTGCCAAAGAAGAAGGCTCCAGAAGTCAAAGCCTCTGCTGGGCTGCACTCTCCCCTTGCCTCACGTCAAAGCAGCAGACACTCTCGGCTGCACTCTGTACTTCCAGTCTCCGCTGCATCTACCACTGTCATCTCTGCATCTCCGAGCATAAAGCTGGGCACAATGCTTTCCAGGGAAAGCTGGAAGAGAACTAGGTAGCAGCACAAGTAGCCGCAGGTGGAACTTTCTGTTTGCAAGTGCTAACGTGAATCCGCACACAAGCGAGAGGCAGCCACGCTTCCTCTTGCAGCCTGTGCCATGCGCATAGCAGCTCCGTGCCCTGCGCCTTCGTTGTGCCGGAGTCGAAGCGGTGTCTGCTTCTCGCCCAGAGAGCACGGTGCCGGCAGAGAAATGCTCCAGGCTGCTGCCTCTGCCCAAACACGCCTGGGCTCTGCACTTTCTCTCTCGGCGCTAGGGAGCAGCACATTCGCTCTGCCTTGCAGCCTGAATCTGAACGGAAAGCTTCTCAGCTAAGTCTCGCCCAGAGAACAGTTGTAGGTCAACGAGCTTAGCCGGAGCTTACCGTCGACGCCTGGAAACCTGTATTTGCAGCACATCCTAGTGGTAGCCCTCTTTCCTTTGCAGCATGCAACAGCGCCGGCACATCGCGGTGCTCTCTGCACCTGCCTTCTCACTTCCAAGTACCACCGCCAAGCTTACAGCCTTGCAGGGAGCCAAGAGGCGGATAGGCGTGTCGCCCAGAAGAACGTGCCAGGACGAAAAGACGCTCTTCCTTTCTCCTGCTCCTTGCCCGAATTGGGGTGCTGTGTTGAAAGTCTTGCCCAGCGAAAAGCTACTGCAGCAAGTGTTTCTCTCCAAACGCATTTCGCTGAGCGAGAGCTCCACGGACAGTTTGGACTCGGTGAAACAGCAAGAAAATGCTTGCCCGTGGAGCTGAAGGAAAATCCCTGCACAGCACACTGTGGCTGCGTGCAGTGTTCACGCTGAAGAGCGGCAAAGCTCCAAGCCACGGCTGGGCTTCACTTCTGTCCAGAGCACAGAAGGCGAAGAAGCAAGCAGCTGGGCACCGGGCTCATGTACTCAGGGGAGCCAATTTCAAATGTCCAGCCAAGAGCTGCTTCACAAGCAGCTGCAGCTGAGAAGGCTCTGGCTGCTTCCCAAAGGAAGGCGCAGCCCTTGCACTCCTGGACACAAGCTGGCCAGAAGCAGGTTCCTAAACCTGCCGTGCTGCAGAGTGCATGCAGCTGGAGCACAGGCAGAAGGAGGCGTCCAGAAAGAAGGCGTTCTTCAAGTACCCCCCTCCTCCAGGCAGCCTTGAAACTGAGCACAGCACACTGCGCCTCGCCAGCTTCCTTCTCCCATAGACGGACCGTCCCCTTCTTCACTCTCGCAGCTCCCTTGCCCACTTGCAGCAGCTGCTGCCAAAGAAGAAGGCTCCAGAAGTCAAAGCCTCTGCTGGGCTGCACTTTCCCCTTGCCTCACGTCAAAGCAGCAGACACTCTCGGCTGCACTCTGTATTTCCAGTCTCCGCTGCATCTACCACTGTCATCTCTGCATCTCCGAGCATAAAGCTGGGCACAATGCTTTCCAGGGAAAGCTGGAAGAGAACTTGGTAGCAGCACAAGTAGCCGCAGGTGGAACTTTCTGTTTGCAAGTGCTAACGTGAATCCGCACACAAGCGAGAGGCAGCCACGCTTCCTCTTGCAGCCTGTGCCGTGCGCACAGCAGCTCCGTGCCCTGCGCCTTCGTTGTGCCGGAGTCGAAGCGGTGTCTGGCTTCTCGCCCAGAGAGCACGGTGCCGGCAGAGAAATGCTCCAGGCTGCTGCCTCTGCCCAAACACGCCTGGGCTCTGCACTTTCTCTCTCGGCGCTAGGGAGCAGCACATTCGCTCTGCCTTGCAGCCTGAATCTGAACGGAAAGCTTCTCAGCTAAGTCTCGCCCAGAGAACAGTTGTAGGTCAACGAGCTTAGCCGGAGCTTACCGTCGACGCCTGGAAACCTGTATTTGCAGCACATCCTAGTGGTAGCCCTCTTTCCTTTACAGCATGCAACAGCGCCGGCACATCGCGGTGCTCTCTGCACCTGCCTTCTCACTTCCAAGTACCACCGCCAAGCTTACAGCCTTGCAGGGAGCCAAGAGGCGGATAGGCGTGTCGCCCAGAAGAACGTGCCAGGACGAAAAGACGCTCTTCCTTTCTCCTGCTCCTTGCCCGAATTGGGGTGCTGTGTTGAAAGTCTTGCCCAGCGAAAAGCTACTGCAGCAAGTGTTTCTCTCCAAACGCATTTCGCTGAGCGAGAGCTCCACGGACAGTTTGGACTCGGTGAAACAGCAAGAAAATGCTTGTCCGTGGAGCTGAAGGAAAATCCCTGCACAGCACACTGTGGCTGCGTGCAGTGTTCACGCTGAAGAGCGGCAAAGCTCCAAGCCACGGCTGGGCTTCACTTCTGTCCAGAGCACAGAAGGCGAAGAAGCAAGCAGCTGGGCACCGGGCTCATGTACTCAGGGGAGCCAATTTCAAATGTCCAGCCAAGAGCTGCTTCACAAGCAGCTGCAGCTGAGAAGGCTCTGGCTGCTTCCCAAAGGAAGGCGCAGCCCTTGCACTCCTGGACACAAGCTGGCCAGAAGCAGGTTCCTAAACCTGCCGTGCTGCAGAGTGCATGCAGCTGGAGCACAGGCAGAAGGAGGCGTCCAGAAAGAAGGCGTTCTTCAAGTACCCCCCTCCTCCAGGCAGCCTTGAAACTGAGCACAACACACTGCGCCTCGCCAGCTTCCTTCTCCCCATAGACGGACCGCCCCCTTCTTCACTCTCGCAGCTCCCTTGCCCACTTGCAGCAGCTGCTGCCAAAGAAGAAGGCTCCAGAAGTCAAAGCCTCTGCTGGGCTGCACTCTCCCCTTGCCTCACGTCAAAGCAGCAGACACTCTCGGCTGCACTCTGTATTTCCAGTCTCCGCTGCATCTACCACTGTCATCTCTGCATCTCCGAGCATAAAGCTGGGCACAATGCTTTCCAGGGAAAGCTGGAAGAGAACTTGGTAGCAGCACAAGTAGCCGCAGGTGGAACTTTCTGTTTGCAAGTGCTAACGTGAATCCGCACACAAGCGAGAGGCAGCCACGCTTCCTCTTGCAGCCTGTGCCGTGCGCATAGCAGCTCCGTGCCCTGCGCCTTCGTTGTGCCGGAGTCGAAGCGGTGTCTGGCTTCTCGCCCAGAGAGCACGGTGCCGGCAGAGAAATGCTCCAGGCTGCTGCCTCTGCCCAAACACGCCTGGGCTCTGCACTTTCTCTCTCGGCGCTAGGGAGCAGCACATTCGCTCTGCCTTGCAGCCTGAATCTGAACGGAAAGCTTCTCAGCTAAGTCTCGCCCAGAGAACAGTTGTAGCTCAACGAGCTTAGCCGGAGTTTACCGTCGACGCCTGGAAACCTGTATTTGCAGCACATCCTAGTGGTAGCCCTCTTTCCTTTACAGCATGCAACAGCGCCGGCACATCGCGGTGCTCTCTGCACCTGCCTTCTCACTTCCAAGTACCACCGCCAAGCTTACAGCCTTGCAGGGAGCCAAGAGGCGGATAGGCGTGTCGCCCAGAAGAACGTGCCAGGACGAAAAGACGCTCTTCCTTTCTCCTGCTCCTTGCCCGAATTGGGGTGCTGTGTTGAAAGTCTTGCCCAGCGAAAAGCTACTGCAGCAAGTGTTTCTCTCCAAACGCATTTCGCTGAGCGAGAGCTCCACGGACAGTTTGGACTCGGTGAAACAGCAAGAAAATGCTTGTCCGTGGAGCTGAAGGAAAATCCCTGCACAGCACACTGTGGCTGCGTGCAGTGTTCACGCTGAAGAGCGGCAAAGCTCCAAGCCACGGCTGGGCTTCACTTCTGTCCAGAGCACAGAAGGCGAAGAAGCAAGCAGCTGGGCACCGGGCTCATGTACTCAGGGGAGCCAATTTCAAATGTCCAGCCAAGAGCTGCTTCACAAGCAGCTGCAGCTGAGAAGGCTCTGGCTGCTTCCCAAAGGAAGGCGCAGCCCTTGCACTCCTGGACACAAGCTGGCCAGAAGCAGGTTCCTAAACCTGCCGTGCTGCAGAGTGCATGCAGCTGGAGCACAGGCAGAAGGAGGCGTCCAGAAAGAAGGCGTTCTTCAAGTACCCCCCTCCTCCAGGCAGCCTTGAAACTGAGCACAGCACACTGCGCCTCGCCAGCTTCCTTCTCCCCATAGACGGACCGCCCCCTTCTTCACTCTCGCAGCTCCCTTGCCCACTTGCAGCAGCTGCTGCCAAAGAAGAAGGCTCCAGAAGTCAAAGCCTCTGCTGGGCTGCACTCTCCCCTTGCCTCACGTCAAAGCAGCAGACACTCTCGGCTGCACTCTGTATTTCCAGTCTCCGCTGCATCTACCACTGTCATCTCTGCATCTCCGAGCATAAAGCTGGGCACAATGCTTTCCAGGGAAAGCTGGAAGAGAACTAGGTAGCAGCACAAGTAGCCGCAGGTGGAACTTTCTGTTTGCAAGTGCTAACGTGAATCCGCACACAAGCGAGAGGCAGCCACGCTTCCTCTTGCAGCCTGTGCCATGCGCCTTCGTTGTGCCGGAGTCGAAGCGGTGTCTGCTTCTCGCCCAGAGAGCACGGTGCCGGCAGAGAAATGCTCCAGGCTGCTGCCTCTGCCCAAACACGCCTGGGCTCTGCACTTTCTCTCTCAGCGCTAGGGAGCAGCACATTCGCTCTGCCTTGCAGCCTGAATCTGAACGGAAAGCTTCTCAGCTAAGTCTCGCCCAGAGAACAGTTGTAGGTCAACGAGCTTAGCCGGAGCTTACCGTCGACGCCTGGAAACCTGTATTTGCAGCACATCCTAGTGGTAGCCCTCTTTCCTTTACAGCATGCAACAGCGCCGGCACATCGCGGTGCTCTCTGCACCTGCCTTCTCACTTCCAAGTACCACCGCCAAGCTTACAGCCTTGCAGGGAGCCAAGAGGCGGATAGGCGTGTCGCCCAGAAGAACGTGCCAGGACGAAAAGATGCTCTTCCTTTCTCCTGCTCCTTGCCCGAATTGGGGTGCTGTGTTGAAAGTCTTGCCCAGCGAAAAGCTACTGCAGCAAGTGTTTCTCTCCAAACGCATTTCGCTGAGCGAGAGCTCCACGGACAGTTTGGACTCGGTGAAACAGCAAGAAAATGCTTGTCCGTGGAGCTGAAGGAAAATCCCCGCACAGCACACTGTGGCTGCGTGCAGTGTTCACGCTGAAGAGCGGCAAAGCTCCAAGCCACGGCTGGGCTTCACTTCTGTCCAGAGCACAGAAGGCGAAGAAGCAAGCAGCTGGGCACCGGGCTCATGTACTCAGGGGAGCCAATTTCAAATGTCCAGCCAAGAGCTGCTTCACAAGCAGCTGCAGCTGAGAATGCTCTGGCTGCTTCCCAAAGGAAGGCGCAGCCCTTGCACTCCTGGACACAAGCTGGCCAGAAGCAGGTTCCTAAACCTGCCGTGCTGCAGAGTGCATGCAGCTGGAGCACAGGCAGAAGGAGGCGTCCAGAAAGAAGGCGTTCTTCAAGTACCCCCCTCCTCCAGGCAGCCTTGAAACTGAGCACAACACACTGCGCCTCGCCAGCTTCCTTCTCCCCATAGACCGACCGTCCCCTTCTTCACTCTCGCAGCTCCCTTGCCCACTTGCAGCAGCTGCTGCCAAAGAAGAAGGCTCCAGAAGTCAAAGCCTCTGCTGGGCTGCACTCTCCCCTTGCCTCACGTCAAAGCAGCAGACACTCTCGGCTGCACTCTGTACTTCCAGTCTCCGCTGCATCTACCACTGTCATCTCTGCATCTCCGAGCATAAAGCTGGGCACAATGCTTTCCAGGGAAAGCTGGAAGAGAACTAGGTAGCAGCACAAGTAGCCGCAGGTGGAACTTTCTGTTTGCAAGTGCTAACGTGAATCCGCACACAAGCGAGAGGCAGCCACGCTTCCTCTTGCAGCCTGTGCCATGCGCATAGCAGCTCCGTGCCCTGCGCCTTCGTTGTGCCGGAGTCGAAGCGGTGTCTGCTTCTCGCCCAGAGAGCACGGTGCCGGCAGAGAAATGCTCCAGCCTGCTGCCTCTGCCCAAACACGCCTGGGCTCTGCACTTTCTCTCTCGGCGCTAGGGAGCAGCACATTCGCTCTGCCTTGCAGCCTGAATCTGAACGGAAAGCTTCTCAGCTAAGTCTCGCCCAGAGAACAGTTGTAGGTCAACGAGCTTAGCCGGAGCTTACCGTCGACGCCTGGAAACCTGTATTTGCAGCACATCCTAGTGGTAGCCCTCTTTCCTTTACAGCATGCAACAGCGCCGGCACATCGCGGTGCTCTCTGCACCTGCCTTCTCACTTCCAAGTACCACCGCCAAGCTTACAGCCTTGCAGGGAGCCAAGAGGCGGATAGGCGTGTCGCCCAGAAGAACGTGCCAGGACGAAAAGACGCTCTTCCTTTCTCCTGCTCCTTGCCCGAATTGGGGTGCTGTGTTGAAAGTCTTGCCCAGCGAAAAGCTACTGCAGCAAGTGTTTCTCTCCAAACGCATTTCGCTGAGCGAGAGCTCCACGGACAGTTTGGACTCGGTGAAACAGCAAGAAAATGCTTGTCCGTGGAGCTGAAGGAAAATCCCTGCACAGCACACTGTGGCTGCGTGCAGTGTTCACGCTGAAGAGCGGCAAAGCTCCAAGCCACGGCTGGGCTTCACTTCTGTCCAGAGCACAGAAGGCGAAGAAGCAAGCAGCTGGGCACCGGGCTCATGTACTCAGGGGAGCCAATTTCAAATGTCCAGCCAAGAGCTGCTTCACAAGCAGCTGCAGCTGAGAAGGCTCTGGCTGCTTCCCAAAGGAAGGCGCAGCCCTTGCACTCCTGGACACAAGCTGGCCAGAAGCAGGTTCCTAAACCTGCCGTGCTGCAGAGTGCATGCAGCTGGAGCACAGGCAGAAGGAGGCGTCCAGAAAGAAGGCGTTCTTCAAGTACCCCCCTCCTCCAGGCAGCCTTGAAACTGAGCACAGCACACTGCGCCTCGGCAGCTTCCTTCTCCCATAGACGGACCGTCCCCTTCTTCACTCTCGCAGCTCCCTTGCCCACTTGCAGCAGCTGCTGCCAAAGAAGAAGGCTCCAGAAGTCAAAGCCTCTGCTGGGCTGCACTTTCCCCTTGCCTCACGTCAAAGCAGCAGACACTCTCGGCTGCACTCTGTATTTCCAGTCTCCGCTGCATCTACCACTGTCATCTCTGCATCTCCGAGCATAAAGCTGGGCACAATGCTTTCCAGGGAAAGCTGGAAGAGAACTTGGTAGCAGCACAAGTAGCCGCAGGTGGAACTTTCTGTTTGCAAGTGCTAACGTGAATCCGCACACAAGCGAGAGGCAGCCACGCTTCCTCTTGCAGCCTGTGCCGTGCGCACAGCAGCTCCGTGCCCTGCGCCTTCGTTGTGCCGGAGTCGAAGCGGTGTCTGGCTTCTCGCCCAGAGAGCACGGTGCCGGCAGAGAAATGCTCCAGGCTGCTGCCTCTGCCCAAACACGCCTGGGCTCTGCACTTTCTCTCTCGGCGCTAGGGAGCAGCACATTCGCTCTGCCTTGCAGCCTGAATCTGAACGGAAAGCTTCTCAGCTAAGTCTCGCCCAGAGAACAGTTGTAGGTCAACGAGCTTAGCCGGAGCTTACCGTCGACGCCTGGAAACCTGTATTTGCAGCACATCCTAGTGGTAGCCCTCTTTCCTTTACAGCATGCAACAGCGCCGGCACATCGCGGTGCTCTCTGCACCTGCCTTCTCACTTCCAAGTACCACCGCCAAGCTTACAGCCTTGCAGGGAGCCAAGAGGCGGATAGGCGTGTCGCCCAGAAGAACGTGCCAGGACGAAAAGACGCTCTTCCTTTCTCCTGCTCCTTGCCCGAATTGGGGTGCTGTGTTGAAAGTCTTGCCCAGCGAAAAGCTACTGCAGCAAGTGTTTCTCTCCAAACGCATTTCGCTGAGCGAGAGCTCCACGGACAGTTTGGACTCGGTGAAACAGCAAGAAAATGCTTGTCCGTGGAGCTGAAGGAAAATCCCTGCACAGCACACTGTGGCTGCGTGCAGTGTTCACGCTGAAGAGCGGCAAAGCTCCAAGCCACGGCTGGGCTTCACTTCTGTCCAGAGCACAGAAGGCGAAGAAGCAAGCAGCTGGGCACCGGGCTCATGTACTCAGGGGAGCCAATTTCAAATGTCCAGCCAAGAGCTGCTTCACAAGCAGCTGCAGCTGAGAAGGCTCTGGCTGCTTCCCAAAGGAAGGCGCAGCCCTTGCACTCCTGGACACAAGCTGGCCAGAAGCAGGTTCCTAAACCTGCCGTGCTGCAGAGTGCATGCAGCTGGAGCACAGGCAGAAGGAGGCGTCCAGAAAGAAGGCGTTCTTCAAGTACCCCCCTCCTCCAGGCAGCCTTGAAACTGAGCACAACACACTGCGCCTCGCCAGCTTCCTTCTCCCATAGACGGACCGTCCCCTTCTTCACTCTCGCAGCTCCCTTGCCCACTTGCAGCAGCTGCTGCCAAAGAAGAAGGCTCCAGAAGTCAAAGCCTCTGCTGGGCTGCACTTTCCCCTTGCCTCACGTCAAAGCAGCAGACACTCTCGGCTGCACTCTGTATTTCCAGTCTCCGCTGCATCTACCACTGTCATCTCTGCATCTCCGAGCATAAAGCTGGGCACAATGCTTTCCAGGGAAAGCTGGAAGAGAACTTGGTAGCAGCACAAGTAGCCGCAGGTGGAACTTTCTGTTTGCAAGTGCTAACGTGAATCCGCACACAAGCGAGAGGCAGCCACGCTTCCTCTTGCAGCCTGTGCCGTGCGCACAGCAGCTCCGTGCCCTGCGCCTTCGTTGTGCCGGAGTCGAAGCGGTGTCTGGCTTCTCGCCCAGAGAGCACGGTGCCGGCAGAGAAATGCTCCAGGCTGCTGCCTCTGCCCAAACACGCCTGGGCTCTGCACTTTCTCTCTCGGCGCTAGGGAGCAGCACATTCGCTCTGCCTTGCAGCCTGAATCTGAACGGAAAGCTTCTCAGCTAAGTCTCGCCCAGAGAACAGTTGTAGCTCAACGAGCTTAGCCGGAGCTTACCGTCGACGCCTGGAAACCTGTATTTGCAGCACATCCTAGTGGTAGCCCTCTTTCCTTTACAGCATGCAACAGCGCCGGCACATCGCGGTGCTCTCTGCACCTGCCTTCTCACTTCCAAGTACCACCGCCAAGCTTACAGCCTTGCAGGGAGCCAAGAGGCGGATAGGCGTGTCGCCCAGAAGAACGTGCCAGGACGAAAAGACGCTCTTCCTTTCTCCTGCTCCTTGCCCGAATTGGGGTGCTGTGTTGAAAGTCTTGCCCAGCGAAAAGCTACTGCAGCAAGTGTTTCTCTCCAAACGCATTTCGCTGAGCGAGAGCTCCACGGACAGTTTGGACTCGGTGAAACAGCAAGAAAATGCTTGTCCGTGGAGCTGAAGGAAAATCCCTGCACAGCACACTGTGGCTGCGTGCAGTGTTCACGCTGAAGAGCGGCAAAGCTCCAAGCCACGGCTGGGCTTCACTTCTGTCCAGAGCACAGAAGGCGAAGAAGCAAGCAGCTGGGCACCGGGCTCATGTACTCAGGGGAGCCAATTTCAAATGTCCAGCCAAGAGCTGCTTCACAAGCAGCTGCAGCTGAGAAGGCTCTGGCTGCTTCCCAAAGGAAGGCGCAGCCCTTGCACTCCTGGACACAAGCTGGCCAGAAGCAGGTTCCTAAACCTGCCGTGCTGCAGAGTGCATGCAGCTGGAGCACAGGCAGAAGGAGGCGTCCAGAAAGAAGGCGTTCTTCAAGTACCCCCCTCCTCCAGGCAGCCTTGAAACTGAGCACAACACACTGCGCCTCGCCAGCTTCCTTCTCCCCATAGACGGACCGCCCCCTTCTTCACTCTCGCAGCTCCCTTGCCCACTTGCAGCAGCTGCTGCCAAAGAAGAAGGCTCCAGAAGTCAAAGCCTCTGCTGGGCTGCACTCTCCCCTTGCCTCACGTCAAAGCAGCAGACACTCTCGGCTGCACTCTGTATTTCCAGTCTCCGCTGCATCTACCACTGTCATCTCTGCATCTCCGAGCATAAAGCTGGGCACAATGCTTTCCAGGGAAAGCTGGAAGAGAACTAGGTAGCAGCACAAGTAGCCGCAGGTGGAACTTTCTGTTTGCAAGTGCTAACGTGAATCCGCACACAAGCGAGAGGCAGCCACGCTTCCTCTTGCAGCCTGTGCCATGCGCCTTCGTTGTGCCGGAGTCGAAGCGGTGTCTGCTTCTCGCCCAGAGAGCACGGTGCCGGCAGAGAAATGCTCCAGGCTGCTGCCTCTGCCCAAACACGCCTGGGCTCTGCACTTTCTCTCTCGGCGCTAGGGAGCAGCACATTCGCTCTGCCTTGCAGCCTGAATCTGAACGGAAAGCTTCTCAGCTAAGTCTCGCCCAGAGAACAGTTGTAGGTCAACGAGCTTAGCCGGAGCTTACCGTCGACGCCTGGAAACCTGTATTTGCAGCACATCCTAGTGGTAGCCCTCTTTCCTTTACAGCATGCAACAGCGCCGGCACATCGCGGTGCTCTCTGCACCTGCCTTCTCACTTCCAAGTACCACCGCCAAGCTTACAGCCTTGCAGGGAGCCAAGAGGCGGATAGGCGTGTCGCCCAGAAGAACGTGCCAGGACGAAAAGACGCTCTTCCTTTCTCCTGCTCCTTGCCCGAATTGGGGTGCTGTGTTGAAAGTCTTGCCCAGCGAAAAGCTACTGCAGCAAGTGTTTCTCTCCAAACGCATTTCGCTGAGCGAGAGCTCCACGGACAGTTTGGACTCGGTGAAACAGCAAGAAAATGCTTGTCCGTGGAGCTGAAGGAAAATCCCTGCACAGCACACTGTGGCTGCGTGCAGTGTTCACGCTGAAGAGCGGCAAAGCTCCAAGCCACGGCTGGGCTTCACTTCTGTCCAGAGCACAGAAGGCGAAGAAGCAAGCAGCTGGGCACCGGGCTCATGTACTCAGGGGAGCCAATTTCAAATGTCCAGCCAAGAGCTGCTTCACAAGCAGCTGCAGCTGAGAAGGCTCTGGCTGCTTCCCAAAGGAAGGCGCAGCCCTTGCACTCCTGGACACAAGCTGGCCAGAAGCAGGTTCCTAAACCTGCCGTGCTGCAGAGTGCATGCAGCTGGAGCACAGGCAGAAGGAGGCGTCCAGAAAGAAGGCGTTCTTCAAGTACCCCCCTCCTCCAGGCAGCCTTGAAACTGAGCACAACACACTGCGCCTCGCCAGCTTCCTTCTCCCCATAGACGGACCGCCCCCTTCTTCACTCTCGCAGCTCCCTTGCCCACTTGCAGCAGCTGCTGCCAAAGAAGAAGGCTCCAGAAGTCAAAGCCTCTGCTGGGCTGCACTCTCCCCTTGCCTCACGTCAAAGCAGCAGACACTCTCGGCTGCACTCTGTATTTCCAGTCTCCGCTGCATCTACCACTGTCATCTCTGCATCTCCGAGCATAAAGCTGGGCACAATGCTTTCCAGGGAAAGCTGGAAGAGAACTAGGTAGCAGCACAAGTAGCCGCAGGTGGAACTTTCTGTTTGCAAGTGCTAACGTGAATCCGCACACAAGCGAGAGGCAGCCACGCTTCCTCTTGCAGCCTGTGCCATGCGCCTTCGTTGTGCCGGAGTCGAAGCGGTGTCTGCTTCTCGCCCAGAGAGCACGGTGCCGGCAGAGAAATGCTCCAGGCTGCTGCCTCTGCCCAAACACGCCTGGGCTCTGCACTTTCTCTCTCAGCGCTAGGGAGCAGCACATTCGCTCTGCCTTGCAGCCTGAATCTGAACGGAAAGCTTCTCAGCTAAGTCTCGCCCAGAGAACAGTTGTAGGTCAACGAGCTTAGCCGGAGCTTACCGTCGACGCCTGGAAACCTGTATTTGCAGCACATCCTAGTGGTAGCCCTCTTTCCTTTACAGCATGCAACAGCGCCGGCACATCGCGGTGCTCTCTGCACCTGCCTTCTCACTTCCAAGTACCACCGCCAAGCTTACAGCCTTGCAGGGAGCCAAGAGGCGGATAGGCGTGTCGCCCAGAAGAACGTGCCAGGACGAAAAGATTGCTCTTCCTTTCTCCTGCTCCTTGCCCGAATTGGGGTGCTGTGTTGAAAGTCTTGCCCAGCGAAAAGCTACTGCAGCAAGTGTTTCTCTCCAAACGCATTTCGCTGAGCGAGAGCTCCACGGACAGTTTGGACTCGGTGAAACAGCAAGAAAATGCTTGTCCGTGGAGCTGAAGGAAAATCCCTGCACAGCACACTGTGGCTGCGTGCAGTGTTCACGCTGAAGAGCGGCAAAGCTCCAAGCCACGGCTGGGCTTCACTTCTGTCCAGAGCACAGAAGGCGAAGAAGCAAGCAGCTGGGCACCGGGCTCATGTACTCAGGGGAGCCAATTTCAAATGTCCAGCCAAGAGCTGCTTCACAAGCAGCTGCAGCTGAGAATGCTCTGGCTGCTTCCCAAAGGAAGGCGCAGCCCTTGCACTCCTGGACACAAGCTGGCCAGAAGCAGGTTCCTAAACCTGCCGTGCTGCAGAGTGCATGCAG
>NW_028120229.1:0-23587 GCF_965178545.1 Coloeus monedula
GAGCATTTCTCTGCCGGCACCGTGCTCTCTGGGCGACAAGTAGACACCGCTTCCACTCCGGCACAATGAAGGCGCAGAGCACGGAGCTGCTATGCGCATGACACAGGCTGCAAGAGGAAGCGTGGCTGCCTCTCGCTTGTGTGCGGATTCACGTTAGCACTTGCAAACAGAAAGTTCAACCTGCGGCTACTTGTGCTGCTACCTATTTCTCTTCCAGCTTTCCCTGGAAAGCATTGTGCCCAGCTTTATGCTCGGAGATGCAGAGCTGACAGTGGTAGATGCAGCGGAGACTGGAAGTACAGAGTGCAGCGGAGACTTTCTGCTGCTTTGCGTGAGGCAAGGGGAGAGTGCAGCCCAGCAGAGGCTTTGACTTCTGGAGCCTTTTTCTTTGGCAGCAGCTGCTGCAAGCGGGCAAGGAAGCTGCGAGAGTGAAGAAGGGGACGGTCGGTCTATGGGAGAAGGAAGCTGCCGAGGCGCAGTGTGTTGTGCTCAGTTTCAAGGCTGCCTGGAGGAGGGGGGTGCTTGAAGAACGCCTTCTTTCTGGACGCCTCCTTCTGCCTGTGCTCCAGCTGCATGCACTCTGCAGCACGGAAGGTTTAGGAACCTGCTTCTGGCCAGCTTGTGTCCACGAGTGCGAGGGCTGCGCCTTCCTTTCGGAAGCAGCCAGAGCCTTCTCAGCTGCAGCTGCTTGTGAAGCAGCTCTTGGCTGGACATTTGAAATTGGCTCCCCTGAGCACATGAGCCCTGTGCCCAGCTGCTTGCTTCTTCGCCTTCTGTGCTCTGGACAGAAGTGAAGCCCAGCCATGGCTTGGAGCTTTGCTGCTCTTCAGCGTGAACACTGCACGCAGCCACAGTGTGCTGTGCAGGGATTTTCCTCAGCTCAACGTACAACAAGCATTTTCTTGCTGTTTCACCGAGTCCAAGCTGTCCGTGGAGCTCTCGCTCAGCGAAAAGCGTTTGGAGAGAAACACTTGCTGCAGTAGCTTTTCGCTGCGCAAGGCTTTCAACACAGCACCCCAATTCGGGCAAGGAGCAGGAGAAAGGAAGAGCGTCTTTTCGTCCTGGCACGTTCTTCTGGGCAATACGCCTATCCGCCTCTTGGCTCCCTGCAAGGCTGTAAGCTTGGCGGGGGTACTTGGAAGTGAGAAGGCAGGTGCAGAGAGCACCGCGATCTGCCGGCGCTGTGCAGGCTGTAAAGGAAAGAGGGCTACCACTAGGATGTGCTGCAAATACAGGTTTCCAGGCGTCGACGGTAAGCTCCGGCTAAGCTCGTTGACCTACAACTGTTCTCTGGGCGAGACTTAGCTGAGAAGTTTTCCCTTCAGATTCAGGCTACAGGGCAGAGCGAATGTGCTGCTCCCTAGCGCTGAGAGAGAAAGTGCAGAGCCCAGGCGTGTTTGGGCAGAGGCAGCAGGCTGGAGCATTTCTCTGCCGGCACCGTGCTCTCTGGGCGAGAAGCAGACACCGCTTCCACTCCGGCACAATGAAGGCGCAGAGCACGGAGCTGCTATGCGCATGGCACAGGCTGCAAGGGGAAGCGTGGCTGCCTCTCGCTTGTGTGCGGATTCACGTTAGCACTTGCAAACAGAAAGTTCAACCTGCGGCTACTTGTGCTGCTACCTATTTCTCTTCCAGCTTTCCCTGGAAAGCATTGTGCCCAGCTTTATGCTCGGAGATGCAGAGCTGACAGTGGTAGATGCCAGCGGAGACTGGAAGTACAGAGTGCAGCGGAGACTTTCTGCTGCTTTGACGTGAGGCAAGGGGAGAGTGCAGCCCAGCAGAGGCTTTGACTTCTGGAGCCTTTTTCTTTGGCAGCAGCTGCTGCAAGCGGGCAAGGAAGCTGCGAGAGTGAAGAAGGGGACGGTCGGTCTATGGGAGAAGGAAGCTGCCGAGGCGCAGTGTGTTGTGCTCAGTTTCAAGGCTGCCTGGAGGAGGGGGGTGCTTGAAGAACGCCTTCTTTCTGGACGCCTCCTTCTGCCTGTGCTCCAGCTGCATGCACTCTGCAGCACGGAAGGTTTAGGAACCTGCTTCTGGCCAGCTTGTGTCCACGAGTGCGAGGGCTGCGCCTTCCTTTCGGAAGCAGCCAGAGCCTTCTCAGCTGCAGCTGCTTGTGAAGCAGCTCTTGGCTGGACATTTGAAATTGGCTCCCCTCAGTGCATGAGCCCTGTGCCCAGCTGCTTGCTTCTTCGCCTTCTGTGCTCTGGACAGAAGTGAAGCCCAGCCATGGCTTGGAGCTTTGCTGCTCTTCAGCGTGAACACTGCACGCAGCCACAGTGTGCTGTGCAGGGATTTTCCTCAGCTCAACGTACAACAAGCATTTTCTTGCTGTTTCACCGAGTCCAAGCTGTCCGTGGAGCTCTCGCTCAGCGAAACGCGTTTGGAGAGAAACACTTGCTGCAGTAGCTTTTCGCTGCGCAAGGCTTTCAACACAGCACCCCAATTCGGGCAAGGAGCAGGAGAAAGGAAGAGCGTCTTTTCGTCCTGGCACGTTCTTCTGGGCAATACGCCTATCCGCCTCTTGGCTCCCTGCAAGGCTGTAAGCTTGGCGGGGGTACTTGGAAGTGAGAAGGCAGGTGCAGAGAGCACCGCGATCTGCCGGCGCTGTGCAGGCTGTAAAGGAAAGAGGGCTACCACTAGGATGTGCTGCAAATACAGGTTTCCAGGCGTCGACGGTAAGCTCCGGCTAAGCTCGTTGACCTACAACTGTTCTCTGGGCGAGACTTAGCTGAGAAGCTTTCCCTTCAGATTCAGGCTACAGGGCAGAGCGAATGTGCTGCTCCCTAGCGCTGAGAGAGAAAGTGCAGAGCCCAGGCGTGTTTGGGCAGAGGCAGCAGGCTGGAGCATTTCTCTGCCGGCACCGTGCTCTCTGGGCGACAAGTAGACACCGCTTCCACTCCGGCACAATGAAGGCGCAGAGCACGGAGCTGCTATGCGCATGACACAGGCTGCAAGAGGAAGCGTGGCTGCCTCTCGCTTGTGTGCGGATTCACGTTAGCACTTGCAAACAGAAAGTTCAACCTGCGGCTACTTGTGCTGCTACCTATTTCTCTTCCAGCTTTCCCTGGAAAGCATTGTGCCCAGCTTTATGCTCGGAGATGCAGAGCTGACAGTGGTAGATGCAGCGGAGACTGGAAGTACAGAGTGCAGCGGAGACTTTCTGCTGCTTTGACGTGAGGCAAGGGGAGAGTGCAGCCCAGCAGAGGCTTTGACTTCTGGAGCCTTTTTCTTTGGCAGCAGCTGCTGCAAGCGGGCAAGGAAGCTGCGAGAGTGAAGAAGGGGACGGTCGGTCTATGGGAGAAGGAAGCTGCCGAGGCGCAGTGTGTTGTGCTCAGTTTCAAGGCTGCCTGGAGGAGGGGGGTGCTTGAAGAACGCCTTCTTTCTGGACGCCTCCTTCTGCCTGTGCTCCAGCTGCATGCACTCTGCAGCACGGAAGGTTTAGGAACCTGCTTCTGGCCAGCTTGTGTCCACGAGTGCGAGGGCTGCGCCTTCCTTTCGGAAGCAGCCAGAGCCTTCTCAGCTGCAGCTGCTTGTGAAGCAGCTCTTGGCTGGACATTTGAAATTGGCTCCCCTGAGCACATGAGCCCTGTGCCCAGCTGCTTGCTTCTTCGCCTTCTGTGCTCTGGACAGAAGTGAAGCCCAGCCATGGCTTGGAGCTTTGCTGCTCTTCAGCGTGAACACTGCACGCAGCCACAGTGTGCTGTGCAGGGATTTTCCTCAGCTCAACGTACAACAAGCATTTTCTTGCTGTTTCACCGAGTCCAAGCTGTCCGTGGAGCTCTCGCTCAGCGAAAAGCGTTTGGAGAGAAACACTTGCTGCAGTAGCTTTTCGCTGCGCAAGGCTTTCAACACAGCACCCCAATTCGGGCAAGGAGCAGGAGAAAGGAAGAGCGTCTTTTCGTCCTGGCACGTTCTTCTGGGCAATACGCCTATCCGCCTCTTGGCTCCCTGCAAGGCTGTAAGCTTGGCGGGGGTACTTGGAAGTGAGAAGGCAGGTGCAGAGAGCACCGCGATCTGCCGGCGCTGTGCAGGCTGTAAAGGAAAGAGGGCTACCACTAGGATGTGCTGCAAATACAGGTTTCCAGGCGTCGACGGTAAGCTCCGGCTAAGCTCGTTGACCTACAACTGTTCTCTGGGCGAGACTTAGCTGAGAAGCTTTCCCTTCAGATTCAGGCTACAGGGCAGAGCGAATGTGCTGCTCCCTAGCGCTGAGAGAGAAAGTGCAGAGCCCAGGCGTGTTTGGGCAGAGGCAGCAGGCTGGAGCATTTCTCTGCCGGCACCGTGCTCTCTGGGCGACAAGTAGACACCGCTTCCACTCCGGCACAATGAAGGCGCAGAGCACGGAGCTGCTATGCGCATGACACAGGCTGCAAGAGGAAGCGTGGCTGCCTCTCGCTTGTGTGCGGATTCACGTTAGCACTTGCAAACAGAAAGTTCAACCTGCGGCTACTTGTGCTGCTACCTATTTCTCTTCCAGCTTTCCCTGGAAAGCATTGTGCCCAGCTTTATGCTCGGAGATGCAGAGCTGACAGTGGTAGATGCAGCGGAGACTGGAAGTACAGAGTGCAGCGGAGACTTTCTGCTGCTTTGACGTGAGGCAAGGGGAGAGTGCAGCCCAGCAGAGGCTTTGACTTCTGGAGCCTTTTTCTTTGGCAGCAGCTGCTGCAAGCGGGCAAGGAAGCTGCGAGAGTGAAGAAGGGGACGGTCGGTCTATGGGAGAAGGAAGCTGCCGAGGCGCAGTGTGTTGTGCTCAGTTTCAAGGCTGCCTGGAGGAGGGGGGTGCTTGAAGAACGCCTTCTTTCTGGACGCCTCCTTCTGCCTGTGCTCCAGCTGCATGCACTCTGCAGCACGGAAGGTTTAGGAACCTGCTTCTGGCCAGCTTGTGTCCACGAGTGCGAGGGCTGCGCCTTCCTTTCGGAAGCAGCCAGAGCCTTCTCAGCTGCAGCTGCTTGTGAAGCAGCTCTTGGCTGGACATTTGAAATTGGCTCCCCTGAGCACATGAGCCCTGTGCCCAGCTGCTTGCTTCTTCGCCTTCTGTGCTCTGGACAGAAGTGAAGCCCAGCCATGGCTTGGAGCTTTGCTGCTCTTCAGCGTGAACACTGCACGCAGCCACAGTGTGCTGTGCAGGGATTTTCCTCAGCTCAACGTACAACAAGCATTTTCTTGCTGTTTCACCGAGTCCAAGCTGTCCGTGGAGCTCTCGCTCAGCGAAAAGCGTTTGGAGAGAAACACTTGCTGCAGTAGCTTTTCGCTGCGCAAGGCTTTCAACACAGCACCCCAATTCGGGCAAGGAGCAGGAGAAAGGAAGAGCGTCTTTTCGTCCTGGCACGTTCTTCTGGGCAATACGCCTATCCGCCTCTTGGCTCCCTGCAAGGCTGTAAGCTTGGCGGGGGTACTTGGAAGTGAGAAGGCAGGTGCAGAGAGCACCGCGATCTGCCGGCGCTGTGCAGGCTGTAAAGGAAAGAGGGCTACCACTAGGATGTGCTGCAAATACAGGTTTCCAGGCGTCGACGGTAAGCTCCGGCTAAGCTCGTTGACCTACAACTGTTCTCTGGGCGAGACTTAGCTGAGAAGCTTTCCCTTCAGATTCAGGCTACAGGGCAGAGCGAATGTGCTGCTCCCTAGCGCTGAGAGAGAAAGTGCAGAGCCCAGGCGTGTTTGGGCAGAGGCAGCAGGCTGGAGCATTTCTCTGCCGGCACCGTGCTCTCTGGGCGACAAGTAGACACCGCTTCCACTCCGGCACAATGAAGGCGCAGAGCACGGAGCTGCTATGCGCATGACACAGGCTGCAAGAGGAAGCGTGGCTGCCTCTCGCTTGTGTGCGGATTCACGTTAGCACTTGCAAACAGAAAGTTCAACCTGCGGCTACTTGTGCTGCTACCTATTTCTCTTCCAGCTTTCCCTGGAAAGCATTGTGCCCAGCTTTATGCTCGGAGATGCAGAGCTGACAGTGGTAGATGCAGCGGAGACTGGAAGTACAGAGTGCAGCGGAGACTTTCTGCTGCTTTGACGTGAGGCAAGGGGAGAGTGCAGCCCAGCAGAGGCTTTGACTTCTGGAGCCTTTTTCTTTGGCAGCAGCTGCTGCAAGCGGGCAAGGAAGCTGCGAGAGTGAAGAAGGGGACGGTCGGTCTATGGGAGAAGGAAGCTGCCGAGGCGCAGTGTGTTGTGCTCAGTTTCAAGGCTGCCTGGAGGAGGGGGGTGCTTGAAGAACGCCTTCTTTCTGGACGCCTCCTTCTGCCTGTGCTCCAGCTGCATGCACTCTGCAGCACGGAAGGTTTAGGAACCTGCTTCTGGCCAGCTTGTGTCCACGAGTGCGAGGGCTGCGCCTTCCTTTCGGAAGCAGCCAGAGCCTTCTCAGCTGCAGCTGCTTGTGAAGCAGCTCTTGGCTGGACATTTGAAATTGGCTCCCCTCAGTGCATGAGCCCTGTGCCCAGCTGCTTGCTTCTTCGCCTTCTGTGCTCTGGACAGAAGTGAAGCCCAGCCATGGCTTGGAGCTTTGCTGCTCTTCAGCGTGAACACTGCACGCAGCCACAGTGTGCTGTGCAGGGATTTTCCTCAGCTCAACGTACAACAAGCATTTTCTTGCTGTTTCACCGAGTCCAAGCTGTCCGTGGAGCTCTCGCTCAGCGAAAAGCGTTTGGAGAGAAACACTTGCTGCAGTAGCTTTTCGCTGCGCAAGGCTTTCAACACAGCACCCCAATTCGGGCAAGGAGCAGGAGAAAGGAAGAGCGTCTTTTCGTCCTGGCACGTTCTTCTGGGCAATACGCCTATCCGCCTCTTGGCTCCCTGCAAGGCTGTAAGCTTGGCGGGGGTACTTGGAAGTGAGAAGGCAGGTGCAGAGAGCACCGCGATCTGCCGGCGCTGTGCAGGCTGTAAAGGAAAGAGGGCTACCACTAGGATGTGCTGCAAATACAGGTTTCCAGGCGTCGACGGTAAGCTCCGGCTAAGCTCGTTGACCTACAACTGTTCTCTGGGCGAGACTTAGCTGAGAAGCTTTCCCTTCAGATTCAGGCTACAGGGCAGAGCGAATGTGCTGCTCCCTAGCGCTGAGAGAGAAAGTGCAGAGCCCAGGCGTGTTTGGGCAGAGGCAGCAGGCTGGAGCATTTCTCTGCCGGCACCGTGCTCTCTGGGCGACAAGTAGACACCGCTTCCACTCCGGCACAATGAAGGCGCAGAGCACGGAGCTGCTATGCGCATGACACAGGCTGCAAGAGGAAGCGTGGCTGCCTCTCGCTTGTGTGCGGATTCACGTTAGCACTTGCAAACAGAAAGTTCAACCTGCGGCTACTTGTGCTGCTACCTATTTCTCTTCCAGCTTTCCCTGGAAAGCATTGTGCCCAGCTTTATGCTCGGAGATGCAGAGCTGACAGTGGTAGATGCAGCGGAGACTGGAAGTACAGAGTGCAGCGGAGACTTTCTGCTGCTTTGACGTGAGGCAAGGGGAGAGTGCAGCCCAGCAGAGGCTTTGACTTCTGGAGCCTTTTTCTTTGGCAGCAGCTGCTGCAAGCGGGCAAGGAAGCTGCGAGAGTGAAGAAGGGGACGGTCGGTCTATGGGAGAAGGAAGCTGCCGAGGCGCAGTGTGTTGTGCTCAGTTTCAAGGCTGCCTGGAGGAGGGGGGTGCTTGAAGAACGCCTTCTTTCTGGACGCCTCCTTCTGCCTGTGCTCCAGCTGCATGCACTCTGCAGCACGGAAGGTTTAGGAACCTGCTTCTGGCCAGCTTGTGTCCACGAGTGCGAGGGCTGCGCCTTCCTTTCGGAAGCAGCCAGAGCCTTCTCAGCTGCAGCTGCTTGTGAAGCAGCTCTTGGCTGGACATTTGAAATTGGCTCCCCTGAGCACATGAGCCCTGTGCCCAGCTGCTTGCTTCTTCGCCTTCTGTGCTCTGGACAGAAGTGAAGCCCAGCCATGGCTTGGAGCTTTGCTGCTCTTCAGCGTGAACACTGCACGCAGCCACAGTGTGCTGTGCAGGGATTTTCCTCAGCTCAACGTACAACAAGCATTTTCTTGCTGTTTCACCGAGTCCAAGCTGTCCGTGGAGCTCTCGCTCAGCGAAAAGCGTTTGGAGAGAAACACTTGCTGCAGTAGCTTTTCGCTGCGCAAGGCTTTCAACACAGCACCCCAATTCGGGCAAGGAGCAGGAGAAAGGAAGAGCGTCTTTTCGTCCTGGCACGTTCTTCTGGGCAATACGCCTATCCGCCTCTTGGCTCCCTGCAAGGCTGTAAGCTTGGCGGGGGTACTTGGAAGTGAGAAGGCAGGTGCAGAGAGCACCGCGATCTGCCGGCGCTGTGCAGGCTGTAAAGGAAAGAGGGCTACCACTAGGATGTGCTGCAAATACAGGTTTCCAGGCGTCGACGGTAAGCTCCGGCTAAGCTCGTTGACCTACAACTGTTCTCTGGGCGAGACTTAGCTGAGAAGCTTTCCCTTCAGATTCAGGCTACAGGGCAGAGCGAATGTGCTGCTCCCTAGCGCTGAGAGAGAAAGTGCAGAGCCCAGGCGTGTTTGGGCAGAGGCAGCAGGCTGGAGCATTTCTCTGCCGGCACCGTGCTCTCTGGGCGACAAGTAGACACCGCTTCCACTCCGGCACAATGAAGGCGCAGAGCACGGAGCTGCTATGCGCATGACACAGGCTGCAAGAGGAAGCGTGGCTGCCTCTCGCTTGTGTGCGGATTCACGTTAGCACTTGCAAACAGAAAGTTCAACCTGCGGCTACTTGTGCTGCTACCTATTTCTCTTCCAGCTTTCCCTGGAAAGCATTGTGCCCAGCTTTATGCTCGGAGATGCAGAGCTGACAGTGGTAGATGCAGCGGAGACTGGAAGTACAGAGTGCAGCGGAGACTTTCTGCTGCTTTGACGTGAGGCAAGGGGAGAGTGCAGCCCAGCAGAGGCTTTGACTTCTGGAGCCTTTTTCTTTGGCAGCAGCTGCTGCAAGCGGGCAAGGAAGCTGCGAGAGTGAAGAAGGGGACGGTCGGTCTATGGGAGAAGGAAGCTGCCGAGGCGCAGTGTGTTGTGCTCAGTTTCAAGGCTGCCTGGAGGAGGGGGGTGCTTGAAGAACGCCTTCTTTCTGGACGCCTCCTTCTGCCTGTGCTCCAGCTGCATGCACTCTGCAGCACGGAAGGTTTAGGAACCTGCTTCTGGCCAGCTTGTGTCCACGAGTGCGAGGGCTGCGCCTTCCTTTCGGAAGCAGCCAGAGCCTTCTCAGCTGCAGCTGCTTGTGAAGCAGCTCTTGGCTGGACATTTGAAATTGGCTCCCCTGAGCACATGAGCCCTGTGCCCAGCTGCTTGCTTCTTCGCCTTCTGTGCTCTGGACAGAAGTGAAGCCCAGCCATGGCTTGGAGCTTTGCTGCTCTTCAGCGTGAACACTGCACGCAGCCACAGTGTGCTGTGCAGGGATTTTCCTCAGCTCAACGTACAACAAGCATTTTCTTGCTGTTTCACCGAGTCCAAGCTGTCCGTGGAGCTCTCGCTCAGCGAAAAGCGTTTGGAGAGAAACACTTGCTGCAGTAGCTTTTCGCTGCGCAAGGCTTTCAACACAGCACCCCAATTCGGGCAAGGAGCAGGAGAAAGGAAGAGCGTCTTTTCGTCCTGGCACGTTCTTCTGGGCAATACGCCTATCCGCCTCTTGGCTCCCTGCAAGGCTGTAAGCTTGGCGGGGGTACTTGGAAGTGAGAAGGCAGGTGCAGAGAGCACCGCGATCTGCCGGCGCTGTGCAGGCTGTAAAGGAAAGAGGGCTACCACTAGGATGTGCTGCAAATACAGGTTTCCAGGCGTCGACGGTAAGCTCCGGCTAAGCTCGTTGACCTACAACTGTTCTCTGGGCGAGACTTAGCTGAGAAGCTTTCCCTTCAGATTCAGGCTACAGGGCAGAGCGAATGTGCTGCTCCCTAGCGCTGAGAGAGAAAGTGCAGAGCCCAGGCGTGTTTGGGCAGAGGCAGCAGGCTGGAGCATTTCTCTGCCGGCACCGTGCTCTCTGGGCGACAAGTAGACACCGCTTCCACTCCGGCACAATGAAGGCGCAGAGCACGGAGCTGCTATGCGCATGACACAGGCTGCAAGAGGAAGCGTGGCTGCCTCTCGCTTGTGTGCGGATTCACGTTAGCACTTGCAAACAGAAAGTTCAACCTGCGGCTACTTGTGCTGCTACCTATTTCTCTTCCAGCTTTCCCTGGAAAGCATTGTGCCCAGCTTTATGCTCGGAGATGCAGAGCTGACAGTGGTAGATGCAGCGGAGACTGGAAGTACAGAGTGCAGCGGAGACTTTCTGCTGCTTTGACGTGAGGCAAGGGGAGAGTGCAGCCCAGCAGAGGCTTTGACTTCTGGAGCCTTTTTCTTTGGCAGCAGCTGCTGCAAGCGGGCAAGGAAGCTGCGAGAGTGAAGAAGGGGACGGTCGGTCTATGGGAGAAGGAAGCTGCCGAGGCGCAGTGTGTTGTGCTCAGTTTCAAGGCTGCCTGGAGGAGGGGGGTGCTTGAAGAACGCCTTCTTTCTGGACGCCTCCTTCTGCCTGTGCTCCAGCTGCATGCACTCTGCAGCACGGAAGGTTTAGGAACCTGCTTCTGGCCAGCTTGTGTCCACGAGTGCGAGGGCTGCGCCTTCCTTTCGGAAGCAGCCAGAGCCTTCTCAGCTGCAGCTGCTTGTGAAGCAGCTCTTGGCTGGACATTTGAAATTGGCTCCCCTGAGCACATGAGCCCTGTGCCCAGCTGCTTGCTTCTTCGCCTTCTGTGCTCTGGACAGAAGTGAAGCCCAGCCATGGCTTGGAGCTTTGCTGCTCTTCAGCGTGAACACTGCACGCAGCCACAGTGTGCTGTGCAGGGATTTTCCTCAGCTCAACGTACAACAAGCATTTTCTTGCTGTTTCACCGAGTCCAAGCTGTCCGTGGAGCTCTCGCTCAGCGAAAAGCGTTTGGAGAGAAACACTTGCTGCAGTAGCTTTTCGCTGCGCAAGGCTTTCAACACAGCACCCCAATTCGGGCAAGGAGCAGGAGAAAGGAAGAGCGTCTTTTCGTCCTGGCACGTTCTTCTGGGCAATACGCCTATCCGCCTCTTGGCTCCCTGCAAGGCTGTAAGCTTGGCGGGGGTACTTGGAAGTGAGAAGGCAGGTGCAGAGAGCACCGCGATCTGCCGGCGCTGTGCAGGCTGTAAAGGAAAGAGGGCTACCACTAGGATGTGCTGCAAATACAGGTTTCCAGGCGTCGACGGTAAGCTCCGGCTAAGCTCGTTGACCTACAACTGTTCTCTGGGCGAGACTTAGCTGAGAAGCTTTCCCTTCAGATTCAGGCTACAGGGCAGAGCGAATGTGCTGCTCCCTAGCGCTGAGAGAGAAAGTGCAGAGCCCAGGCGTGTTTGGGCAGAGGCAGCAGGCTGGAGCATTTCTCTGCCGGCACCGTGCTCTCTGGGCGACAAGTAGACACCGCTTCCACTCCGGCACAATGAAGGCGCAGAGCACGGAGCTGCTATGCGCATGACACAGGCTGCAAGAGGAAGCGTGGCTGCCTCTCGCTTGTGTGCGGATTCACGTTAGCACTTGCAAACAGAAAGTTCAACCTGCGGCTACTTGTGCTGCTACCTATTTCTCTTCCAGCTTTCCCTGGAAAGCATTGTGCCCAGCTTTATGCTCGGAGATGCAGAGCTGACAGTGGTAGATGCAGCGGAGACTGGAAGTACAGAGTGCAGCGGAGACTTTCTGCTGCTTTGACGTGAGGCAAGGGGAGAGTGCAGCCCAGCAGAGGCTTTGACTTCTGGAGCCTTTTTCTTTGGCAGCAGCTGCTGCAAGCGGGCAAGGAAGCTGCGAGAGTGAAGAAGGGGACGGTCGGTCTATGGGAGAAGGAAGCTGCCGAGGCGCAGTGTGTTGTGCTCAGTTTCAAGGCTGCCTGGAGGAGGGGGGTGCTTGAAGAACGCCTTCTTTCTGGACGCCTCCTTCTGCCTGTGCTCCAGCTGCATGCACTCTGCAGCACGGAAGGTTTAGGAACCTGCTTCTGGCCAGCTTGTGTCCACGAGTGCGAGGGCTGCGCCTTCCTTTCGGAAGCAGCCAGAGCCTTCTCAGCTGCAGCTGCTTGTGAAGCAGCTCTTGGCTGGACATTTGAAATTGGCTCCCCTGAGCACATGAGCCCTGTGCCCAGCTGCTTGCTTCTTCGCCTTCTGTGCTCTGGACAGAAGTGAAGCCCAGCCATGGCTTGGAGCTTTGCTGCTCTTCAGCGTGAACACTGCACGCAGCCACAGTGTGCTGTGCAGGGATTTTCCTCAGCTCAACGTACAACAAGCATTTTCTTGCTGTTTCACCGAGTCCAAGCTGTCCGTGGAGCTCTCGCTCAGCGAAAAGCGTTTGGAGAGAAACACTTGCTGCAGTAGCTTTTCGCTGCGCAAGGCTTTCAACACAGCACCCCAATTCGGGCAAGGAGCAGGAGAAAGGAAGAGCGTCTTTTCGTCCTGGCACGTTCTTCTGGGCAATACGCCTATCCGCCTCTTGGCTCCCTGCAAGGCTGTAAGCTTGGCGGGGGTACTTGGAAGTGAGAAGGCAGGTGCAGAGAGCACCGCGATCTGCCGGCGCTGTGCAGGCTGTAAAGGAAAGAGGGCTACCACTAGGATGTGCTGCAAATACAGGTTTCCAGGCGTCGACGGTAAGCTCCGGCTAAGCTCGTTGACCTACAACTGTTCTCTGGGCGAGACTTAGCTGAGAAGCTTTCCCTTCAGATTCAGGCTACAGGGCAGAGCGAATGTGCTGCTCCCTAGCGCTGAGAGAGAAAGTGCAGAGCCCAGGCGTGTTTGGGCAGAGGCAGCAGGCTGGAGCATTTCTCTGCCGGCACCGTGCTCTCTGGGCGACAAGTAGACACCGCTTCCACTCCGGCACAATGAAGGCGCAGAGCACGGAGCTGCTATGCGCATGACACAGGCTGCAAGAGGAAGCGTGGCTGCCTCTCGCTTGTGTGCGGATTCACGTTAGCACTTGCAAACAGAAAGTTCAACCTGCGGCTACTTGTGCTGCTACCTATTTCTCTTCCAGCTTTCCCTGGAAAGCATTGTGCCCAGCTTTATGCTCGGAGATGCAGAGCTGACAGTGGTAGATGCAGCGGAGACTGGAAGTACAGAGTGCAGCGGAGACTTTCTGCTGCTTTGACGTGAGGCAAGGGGAGAGTGCAGCCCAGCAGAGGCTTTGACTTCTGGAGCCTTTTTCTTTGGCAGCAGCTGCTGCAAGCGGGCAAGGAAGCTGCGAGAGTGAAGAAGGGGACGGTCGGTCTATGGGAGAAGGAAGCTGCCGAGGCGCAGTGTGTTGTGCTCAGTTTCAAGGCTGCCTGGAGGAGGGGGGTGCTTGAAGAACGCCTTCTTTCTGGACGCCTCCTTCTGCCTGTGCTCCAGCTGCATGCACTCTGCAGCACGGAAGGTTTAGGAACCTGCTTCTGGCCAGCTTGTGTCCACGAGTGCGAGGGCTGCGCCTTCCTTTCGGAAGCAGCCAGAGCCTTCTCAGCTGCAGCTGCTTGTGAAGCAGCTCTTGGCTGGACATTTGAAATTGGCTCCCCTGAGCACATGAGCCCTGTGCCCAGCTGCTTGCTTCTTCGCCTTCTGTGCTCTGGACAGAAGCGAAGCCCAGCCATGGCTTGGAGCTTTGCTGCTCTTCAGCGTGAACACTGCACGCAGCCACAGTGTGCTGTGCAGGGATTTTCCTCAGCTCAACGTACAACAAGCATTTTCTTGCTGTTTCACCGAGTCCAAGCTGTCCGTGGAGCTCTCGCTCAGCGAAAAGCGTTTGGAGAGAAACACTTGCTGCAGTAGCTTTTCGCTGCGCAAGGCTTTCAACACAGCACCCCAATTCGGGCAAGGAGCAGGAGAAAGGAAGAGCGTCTTTTCGTCCTGGCACGTTCTTCTGGGCAATACGCCTATCCGCCTCTTGGCTCCCTGCAAGGCTGTAAGCTTGGCGGGGGTACTTGGAAGTGAGAAGGCAGGTGCAGAGAGCACCGCGATCTGCCGGCGCTGTGCAGGCTGTAAAGGAAAGAGGGCTACCACTAGGATGTGCTGCAAATACAGGTTTCCAGGCGTCGACGGTAAGCTCCGGCTAAGCTCGTTGACCTACAACTGTTCTCTGGGCGAGACTTAGCTGAGAAGCTTTCCCTTCAGATTCAGGCTACAGGGCAGAGCGAATGTGCTGCTCCCTAGCGCTGAGAGAGAAAGTGCAGAGCCCAGGCGTGTTTGGGCAGAGGCAGCAGGCTGGAGCATTTCTCTGCCGGCACCGTGCTCTCTGGGCGACAAGTAGACACCGCTTCCACTCCGGCACAATGAAGGCGCAGAGCACGGAGCTGCTATGCGCATGACACAGGCTGCAAGAGGAAGCGTGGCTGCCTCTCGCTTGTGTGCGGATTCACGTTAGCACTTGCAAACAGAAAGTTCAACCTGCGGCTACTTGTGCTGCTACCTATTTCTCTTCCAGCTTTCCCTGGAAAGCATTGTGCCCAGCTTTATGCTCGGAGATGCAGAGCTGACAGTGGTAGATGCAGCGGAGACTGGAAGTACAGAGTGCAGCGGAGACTTTCTGCTGCTTTGACGTGAGGCAAGGGGAGAGTGCAGCCCAGCAGAGGCTTTGACTTCTGGAGCCTTTTTCTTTGGCAGCAGCTGCTGCAAGCGGGCAAGGAAGCTGCGAGAGTGAAGAAGGGGACGGTCGGTCTATGGGAGAAGGAAGCTGCCGAGGCGCAGTGTGTTGTGCTCAGTTTCAAGGCTGCCTGGAGGAGGGGGGTGCTTGAAGAACGCCTTCTTTCTGGACGCCTCCTTCTGCCTGTGCTCCAGCTGCATGCACTCTGCAGCACGGAAGGTTTAGGAACCTGCTTCTGGCCAGCTTGTGTCCACGAGTGCGAGGGCTGCGCCTTCCTTTCGGAAGCAGCCAGAGCCTTCTCAGCTGCAGCTGCTTGTGAAGCAGCTCTTGGCTGGACATTTGAAATTGGCTCCCCTGAGCACATGAGCCCTGTGCCCAGCTGCTTGCTTCTTCGCCTTCTGTGCTCTGGACAGAAGTGAAGCCCAGCCATGGCTTGGAGCTTTGCTGCTCTTCAGCGTGAACACTGCACGCAGCCACAGTGTGCTGTGCAGGGATTTTCCTCAGCTCAACGTACAACAAGCATTTTCTTGCTGTTTCACCGAGTCCAAGCTGTCCGTGGAGCTCTCGCTCAGCGAAAAGCGTTTGGAGAGAAACACTTGCTGCAGTAGCTTTTCGCTGCGCAAGGCTTTCAACACAGCACCCCAATTCGGGCAAGGAGCAGGAGAAAGGAAGAGCGTCTTTTCGTCCTGGCACGTTCTTCTGGGCAATACGCCTATCCGCCTCTTGGCTCCCTGCAAGGCTGTAAGCTTGGCGGGGGTACTTGGAAGTGAGAAGGCAGGTGCAGAGAGCACCGCGATCTGCCGGCGCTGTGCAGGCTGTAAAGGAAAGAGGGCTACCACTAGGATGTGCTGCAAATACAGGTTTCCAGGCGTCGACGGTAAGCTCCGGCTAAGCTCGTTGACCTACAACTGTTCTCTGGGCGAGACTTAGCTGAGAAGCTTTCCCTTCAGATTCAGGCTACAGGGCAGAGCGAATGTGCTGCTCCCTAGCGCTGAGAGAGAAAGTGCAGAGCCCAGGCGTGTTTGGGCAGAGGCAGCAGGCTGGAGCATTTCTCTGCCGGCACCGTGCTCTCTGGGCGACAAGTAGACACCGCTTCCACTCCGGCACAATGAAGGCGCAGAGCACGGAGCTGCTATGCGCATGACACAGGCTGCAAGAGGAAGCGTGGCTGCCTCTCGCTTGTGTGCGGATTCACGTTAGCACTTGCAAACAGAAAGTTCCACCTGCGGCTACTTGTGCTGCTACCTATTTCTCTTCCAGCTTTCCCTGGAAAGCATTGTGCCCAGCTTTATGCTCGGAGATGCAGAGCTGACAGTGGTAGATGCAGCGGAGACTGGAAGTACAGAGTGCAGCGGAGACTTTCTGCTGCTTTGACGTGAGGCAAGGGGAGAGTGCAGCCCAGCAGAGGCTTTGACTTCTGGAGCCTTTTTCTTTGGCAGCAGCTGCTGCAAGCGGGCAAGGAAGCTGCGAGAGTGAAGAAGGGGACGGTCGGTCTATGGGAGAAGGAAGCTGCCGAGGCGCAGTGTGTTGTGCTCAGTTTCAAGGCTGCCTGGAGGAGGGGGGTGCTTGAAGAACGCCTTCTTTCTGGACGCCTCCTTCTGCCTGTGCTCCAGCTGCATGCACTCTGCAGCACGGAAGGTTTAGGAACCTGCTTCTGGCCAGCTTGTGTCCACGAGTGCGAGGGCTGCGCCTTCCTTTCGGAAGCAGCCAGAGCCTTCTCAGCTGCAGCTGCTTGTGAAGCAGCTCTTGGCTGGACATTTGAAATTGGCTCCCCTGAGCACATGAGCCCTGTGCCCAGCTGCTTGCTTCTTCGCCTTCTGTGCTCTGGACAGAAGTGAAGCCCAGCCATGGCTTGGAGCTTTGCTGCTCTTCAGCGTGAACACTGCACGCAGCCACAGTGTGCTGTGCAGGGATTTTCCTCAGCTCAACGTACAACAAGCATTTTCTTGCTGTTTCACCGAGTCCAAGCTGTCCGTGGAGCTCTCGCTCAGCGAAAAGCGTTTGGAGAGAAACACTTGCTGCAGTAGCTTTTCGCTGCGCAAGGCTTTCAACACAGCACCCCAATTCGGGCAAGGAGCAGGAGAAAGGAAGAGCGTCTTTTCGTCCTGGCACGTTCTTCTGGGCAATACGCCTATCCGCCTCTTGGCTCCCTGCAAGGCTGTAAGCTTGGCGGGGGTACTTGGAAGTGAGAAGGCAGGTGCAGAGAGCACCGCGATCTGCCGGCGCTGTGCAGGCTGTAAAGGAAAGAGGGCTACCACTAGGATGTGCTGCAAATACAGGTTTCCAGGCGTCGACGGTAAGCTCCGGCTAAGCTCGTTGACCTACAACTGTTCTCTGGGCGAGACTTAGCTGAGAAGCTTTCCCTTCAGATTCAGGCTACAGGGCAGAGCGAATGTGCTGCTCCCTAGCGCTGAGAGAGAAAGTGCAGAGCCCAGGCGTGTTTGGGCAGAGGCAGCAGGCTGGAGCATTTCTCTGCCGGCACCGTGCTCTCTGGGCGACAAGTAGACACCGCTTCCACTCCGGCACAATGAAGGCGCAGAGCACGGAGCTGCTATGCGCATGACACAGGCTGCAAGAGGAAGCGTGGCTGCCTCTCGCTTGTGTGCGGATTCACGTTAGCACTTGCAAACAGAAAGTTCCACCTGCGGCTACTTGTGCTGCTACCTATTTCTCTTCCAGCTTTCCCTGGAAAGCATTGTGCCCAGCTTTATGCTCGGAGATGCAGAGCTGACAGTGGTAGATGCAGCGGAGACTGGAAGTACAGAGTGCAGCGGAGACTTTCTGCTGCTTTGACGTGAGGCAAGGGGAGAGTGCAGCCCAGCAGAGGCTTTGACTTCTGGAGCCTTTTTCTTTGGCAGCAGCTGCTGCAAGCGGGCAAGGAAGCTGCGAGAGTGAAGAAGGGGACGGTCGGTCTATGGGAGAAGGAAGCTGCCGAGGCGCAGTGTGTTGTGCTCAGTTTCAAGGCTGCCTGGAGGAGGGGGGTGCTTGAAGAACGCCTTCTTTCTGGACGCCTCCTTCTGCCTGTGCTCCAGCTGCATGCACTCTGCAGCACGGAAGGTTTAGGAACCTGCTTCTGGCCAGCTTGTGTCCACGAGTGCGAGGGCTGCGCCTTCCTTTCGGAAGCAGCCAGAGCCTTCTCAGCTGCAGCTGCTTGTGAAGCAGCTCTTGGCTGGACATTTGAAATTGGCTCCCCTGAGCACATGAGCCCTGTGCCCAGCTGCTTGCTTCTTCGCCTTCTGTGCTCTGGACAGAAGTGAAGCCCAGCCATGGCTTGGAGCTTTGCTGCTCTTCAGCGTGAACACTGCACGCAGCCACAGTGTGCTGTGCAGGGATTTTCCTCAGCTCAACGTACAACAAGCATTTTCTTGCTGTTTCACCGAGTCCAAGCTGTCCGTGGAGCTCTCGCTCAGCGAAAAGCGTTTGGAGAGAAACACTTGCTGCAGTAGCTTTTCGCTGCGCAAGGCTTTCAACACAGCACCCCAATTCGGGCAAGGAGCAGGAGAAAGGAAGAGCGTCTTTTCGTCCTGGCACGTTCTTCTGGGCAATACGCCTATCCGCCTCTTGGCTCCCTGCAAGGCTGTAAGCTTGGCGGGGGTACTTGGAAGTGAGAAGGCAGGTGCAGAGAGCACCGCGATCTGCCGGCGCTGTGCAGGCTGTAAAGGAAAGAGGGCTACCACTAGGATGTGCTGCAAATACAGGTTTCCAGGCGTCGACGGTAAGCTCCGGCTAAGCTCGTTGACCTACAACTGTTCTCTGGGCGAGACTTAGCTGAGAAGCTTTCCCTTCAGATTCAGGCTACAGGGCAGAGCGAATGTGCTGCTCCCTAGCGCTGAGAGAGAAAGTGCAGAGCCCAGGCGTGTTTGGGCAGAGGCAGCAGGCTGGAGCATTTCTCTGCCGGCACCGTGCTCTCTGGGCGACAAGTAGACACCGCTTCCACTCCGGCACAATGAAGGCGCAGAGCACGGAGCTGCTATGCGCATGACACAGGCTGCAAGAGGAAGCGTGGCTGCCTCTCGCTTGTGTGCGGATTCACGTTAGCACTTGCAAACAGAAAGTTCAACCTGCGGCTACTTGTGCTGCTACCTATTTCTCTTCCAGCTTTCCCTGGAAAGCATTGTGCCCAGCTTTATGCTCGGAGATGCAGAGCTGACAGTGGTAGATGCAGCGGAGACTGGAAGTACAGAGTGCAGCGGAGACTTTCTGCTGCTTTGACGTGAGGCAAGGGGAGAGTGCAGCCCAGCAGAGGCTTTGACTTCTGGAGCCTTTTTCTTTGGCAGCAGCTGCTGCAAGCGGGCAAGGAAGCTGCGAGAGTGAAGAAGGGGACGGTCGGTCTATGGGAGAAGGAAGCTGCCGAGGCGCAGTGTGTTGTGCTCAGTTTCAAGGCTGCCTGGAGGAGGGGGGTGCTTGAAGAACGCCTTCTTTCTGGACGCCTCCTTCTGCCTGTGCTCCAGCTGCATGCACTCTGCAGCACGGAAGGTTTAGGAACCTGCTTCTGGCCAGCTTGTGTCCACGAGTGCGAGGGCTGCGCCTTCCTTTCGGAAGCAGCCAGAGCCTTCTCAGCTGCAGCTGCTTGTGAAGCAGCTCTTGGCTGGACATTTGAAATTGGCTCCCCTGAGCACATGAGCCCTGTGCCCAGCTGCTTGCTTCTTCGCCTTCTGTGCTCTGGACAGAAGTGAAGCCCAGCCATGGCTTGGAGCTTTGCTGCTCTTCAGCGTGAACACTGCACGCAGCCACAGTGTGCTGTGCAGGGATTTTCCTCAGCTCAACGTACAACAAGCATTTTCTTGCTGTTTCACCGAGTCCAAGCTGTCCGTGGAGCTCTCGCTCAGCGAAAAGCGTTTGGAGAGAAACACTTGCTGCAGTAGCTTTTCGCTGCGCAAGGCTTTCAACACAGCACCCCAATTCGGGCAAGGAGCAGGAGAAAGGAAGAGCGTCTTTTCGTCCTGGCACGTTCTTCTGGGCAATACGCCTATCCGCCTCTTGGCTCCCTGCAAGGCTGTAAGCTTGGCGGGGGTACTTGGAAGTGAGAAGGCAGGTGCAGAGAGCACCGCGATCTGCCGGCGCTGTGCAGGCTGTAAAGGAAAGAGGGCTACCACTAGGATGTGCTGCAAATACAGGTTTCCAGGCGTCGACGGTAAGCTCCGGCTAAGCTCGTTGACCTACAACTGTTCTCTGGGCGAGACTTAGCTGAGAAGCTTTCCCTTCAGATTCAGGCTACAGGGCAGAGCGAATGTGCTGCTCCCTAGCGCTGAGAGAGAAAGTGCAGAGCCCAGGCGTGTTTGGGCAGAGGCAGCAGGCTGGAGCATTTCTCTGCCGGCACCGTGCTCTCTGGGCGACAAGTAGACACCGCTTCCACTCCGGCACAATGAAGGCGCAGAGCACGGAGCTGCTATGCGCATGACACAGGCTGCAAGAGGAAGCGTGGCTGCCTCTCGCTTGTGTGCGGATTCACGTTAGCACTTGCAAACAGAAAGTTCAACCTGCGGCTACTTGTGCTGCTACCTATTTCTCTTCCAGCTTTCCCTGGAAAGCATTGTGCCCAGCTTTATGCTCGGAGATGCAGAGCTGACAGTGGTAGATGCAGCGGAGACTGGAAGTACAGAGTGCAGCGGAGACTTTCTGCTGCTTTGACGTGAGGCAAGGGGAGAGTGCAGCCCAGCAGAGGCTTTGACTTCTGGAGCCTTTTTCTTTGGCAGCAGCTGCTGCAAGCGGGCAAGGAAGCTGCGAGAGTGAAGAAGGGGACGGTCGGTCTATGGGAGAAGGAAGCTGCCGAGGCGCAGTGTGTTGTGCTCAGTTTCAAGGCTGCCTGGAGGAGGGGGGTGCTTGAAGAACGCCTTCTTTCTGGACGCCTCCTTCTGCCTGTGCTCCAGCTGCATGCACTCTGCAGCACGGAAGGTTTAGGAACCTGCTTCTGGCCAGCTTGTGTCCACGAGTGCGAGGGCTGCGCCTTCCTTTCGGAAGCAGCCAGAGCCTTCTCAGCTGCAGCTGCTTGTGAAGCAGCTCTTGGCTGGACATTTGAAATTGGCTCCCCTGAGCACATGAGCCCTGTGCCCAGCTGCTTGCTTCTTCGCCTTCTGTGCTCTGGACAGAAGTGAAGCCCAGCCATGGCTTGGAGCTTTGCTGCTCTTCAGCGTGAACACTGCACGCAGCCACAGTGTGCTGTGCAGGGATTTTCCTCAGCTCAACGTACAACAAGCATTTTCTTGCTGTTTCACCGAGTCCAAGCTGTCCGTGGAGCTCTCGCTCAGCGAAAAGCGTTTGGAGAGAAACACTTGCTGCAGTAGCTTTTCGCTGCGCAAGGCTTTCAACACAGCACCCCAATTCGGGCAAGGAGCAGGAGAAAGGAAGAGCGTCTTTTCGTCCTGGCACGTTCTTCTGGGCAATACGCCTATCCGCCTCTTGGCTCCCTGCAAGGCTGTAAGCTTGGCGGGGGTACTTGGAAGTGAGAAGGCAGGTGCAGAGAGCACCGCGATCTGCCGGCGCTGTGCAGGCTGTAAAGGAAAGAGGGCTACCACTAGGATGTGCTGCAAATACAGGTTTCCAGGCGTCGACGGTAAGCTCCGGCTAAGCTCGTTGACCTACAACTGTTCTCTGGGCGAGACTTAGCTGAGAAGCTTTCCCTTCAGATTCAGGCTACAGGGCAGAGCGAATGTGCTGCTCCCTAGCGCTGAGAGAGAAAGTGCAGAGCCCAGGCGTGTTTGGGCAGAGGCAGCAGGCTGGAGCATTTCTCTGCCGGCACCGTGCTCTCTGGGCGACAAGTAGACACCGCTTCCACTCCGGCACAATGAAGGCGCAGAGCACGGAGCTGCTATGCGCATGACACAGGCTGCAAGAGGAAGCGTGGCTGCCTCTCGCTTGTGTGCGGATTCACGTTAGCACTTGCAAACAGAAAGTTCAACCTGCGGCTACTTGTGCTGCTACCTATTTCTCTTCCAGCTTTCCCTGGAAAGCATTGTGCCCAGCTTTATGCTCGGAGATGCAGAGCTGACAGTGGTAGATGCAGCGGAGACTGGAAGTACAGAGTGCAGCGGAGACTTTCTGCTGCTTTGACGTGAGGCAAGGGGAGAGTGCAGCCCAGCAGAGGCTTTGACTTCTGGAGCCTTTTTCTTTGGCAGCAGCTGCTGCAAGCGGGCAAGGAAGCTGCGAGAGTGAAGAAGGGGACGGTCGGTCTATGGGAGAAGGAAGCTGCCGAGGCGCAGTGTGTTGTGCTCAGTTTCAAGGCTGCCTGGAGGAGGGGGGTGCTTGAAGAACGCCTTCTTTCTGGACGCCTCCTTCTGCCTGTGCTCCAGCTGCATGCACTCTGCAGCACGGAAGGTTTAGGAACCTGCTTCTGGCCAGCTTGTGTCCACGAGTGCGAGGGCTGCGCCTTCCTTTCGGAAGCAGCCAGAGCCTTCTCAGCTGCAGCTGCTTGTGAAGCAGCTCTTGGCTGGACATTTGAAATTGGCTCCCCTGAGCACATGAGCCCTGTGCCCAGCTGCTTGCTTCTTCGCCTTCTGTGCTCTGGACAGAAGTGAAGCCCAGCCATGGCTTGGAGCTTTGCTGCTCTTCAGCGTGAACACTGCACGCAGCCACAGTGTGCTGTGCAGGGATTTTCCTCAGCTCAACGTACAACAAGCATTTTCTTGCTGTTTCACCGAGTCCAAGCTGTCCGTGGAGCTCTCGCTCAGCGAAAAGCGTTTGGAGAGAAACACTTGCTGCAGTAGCTTTTCGCTGCGCAAGGCTTTCAACACAGCACCCCAATTCGGGCAAGGAGCAGGAGAAAGGAAGAGCGTCTTTTCGTCCTGGCACGTTCTTCTGGGCAATACGCCTATCCGCCTCTTGGCTCCCTGCAAGGCTGTAAGCTTGGCGGGGGTACTTGGAAGTGAGAAGGCAGGTGCAGAGAGCACCGCGATCTGCCGGCGCTGTGCAGGCTGTAAAGGAAAGAGGGCTACCACTAGGATGTGCTGCAAATACAGGTTTCCAGGCGTCGACGGTAAGCTCCGGCTAAGCTCGTTGACCTACAACTGTTCTCTGGGCGAGACTTAGCTGAGAAGCTTTCCCTTCAGATTCAGGCTACAGGGCAGAGCGAATGTGCTGCTCCCTAGCGCTGAGAGAGAAAGTGCAGAGCCCAGGCGTGTTTGGGCAGAGGCAGCAGGCTGGAGCATTTCTCTGCCGGCACCGTGCTCTCTGGGCGACAAGTAGACACCGCTTCCACTCCGGCACAATGAAGGCGCAGAGCACGGAGCTGCTATGCGCATGACACAGGCTGCAAGAGGAAGCGTGGCTGCCTCTCGCTTGTGTGCGGATTCACGTTAGCACTTGCAAACAGAAAGTTCAACCTGCGGCTACTTGTGCTGCTACCTATTTCTCTTCCAGCTTTCCCTGGAAAGCATTGTGCCCAGCTTTATGCTCGGAGATGCAGAGCTGACAGTGGTAGATGCAGCGGAGACTGGAAGTACAGAGTGCAGCGGAGACTTTCTGCTGCTTTGACGTGAGGCAAGGGGAGAGTGCAGCCCAGCAGAGGCTTTGACTTCTGGAGCCTTTTTCTTTGGCAGCAGCTGCTGCAAGCGGGCAAGGAAGCTGCGAGAGTGAAGAAGGGGACGGTCGGTCTATGGGAGAAGGAAGCTGCCGAGGCGCAGTGTGTTGTGCTCAGTTTCAAGGCTGCCTGGAGGAGGGGGGTGCTTGAAGAACGCCTTCTTTCTGGACGCCTCCTTCTGCCTGTGCTCCAGCTGCATGCACTCTGCAGCACGGAAGGTTTAGGAACCTGCTTCTGGCCAGCTTGTGTCCACGAGTGCGAGGGCTGCGCCTTCCTTTCGGAAGCAGCCAGAGCCTTCTCAGCTGCAGCTGCTTGTGAAGCAGCTCTTGGCTGGACATTTGAAATTGGCTCCCCTGAGCACATGAGCCCTGTGCCCAGCTGCTTGCTTCTTCGCCTTCTGTGCTCTGGACAGAAGTGAAGCCCAGCCATGGCTTGGAGCTTTGCTGCTCTTCAGCGTGAACACTGCACGCAGCCACAGTGTGCTGTGCAGGGATTTTCCTCAGCTC
>NW_028120228.1:0-23543 GCF_965178545.1 Coloeus monedula
CTCAAGGCTGCTCGAGGCTTTCTAAGGCATTGAAATATAAGCGCTAGCCGGTATAAAGCTGAAAAGATACCTTCCACATTTGGCGCCTAACGTGCTATCTCTGAACTCCAGTTCTGAGAGACTTTGAGGGTGTCCCGGCAGATGTGTGTCTGCTGGAGTTAGCTCTGCACGTCCTGCTGTGCCAGCTCTGTGTAGCGAGCTGTTACTTTTTGTGTAACATCGAGCCCAGAGCCTCAGCCTGTACCCTCCCCCACACCACGTGGCGAGGGAACGGCTGGAAAGCAGAAGACCCTTCTCGCGTGTTTTTTTCTCCGGACCTGCTTTCCTGTGATAAATCCAGAATTCTGGTGAGTATTTCCCTGCTGGTTTAGGGGCTCCTGTCTTAAGCTGGTGCCGGTGCAAACTTTCTCTTTTTTTTCCTCCTTTTTGGCAAGGGGTTGAGGTTTGGTGTGCATTCATAATGGGATCTGAAGTTTCTGCACACCATAGAGAAATATACCACCAAGTTCAAAGTTACCTTTCTTTAACTGGGCATAAATACCCTAAAAGTCTAGTTCAGTCTTTTGTACAATGGCTTTTTCAGTACTTTCCTAATCTGACCTCCGAGGACATAAGATCTGCTGAATTTTGGGATAAGGTGGGGAGAAAACTCTCCTCTCTGAGGTGTGCAGGAGACGAAACAGTTTCAAAATTCTTTTCTCTCCTGTTACTAAGTTATACTTTGCCGGAGAAAAAGGCAGTACATGAAAAGCCACTGCAAAACCCCCCTGTTAATTCCCTTATACCCTCTTCCAACCCCTGTGTCCCGGACCCCTCTTCCCCTACGCTGGAAAACACAGCTAGAGCAGACTGCTTCTCAGCACAGGAGAGCTATCGTCCTCCTGGCTCACCCGTGTTTCCTCAGCACCCTGCCTTGGATGGGAATCCAGAGCCCATCCCAGGACCTTTCCAACCCCTCTTCTCCACTCCCTTTTCCCCAGTTTCTAGCCCTCATGTTTCAAGCGCGCGTAAACCCCCTTCTCCCCTGATCTCTTTGTTCCCAGGGACAGCCATTGCCATGTGCTCACAGCCCGGGAAAAAACCCCTCCCCCCAACCCCTTTTCTCCGAGTTTGTTTGTCTCCAGTAATGGGGGACGCAATGTTCCTTCCTCTCCAAACTACACCTCCCACAATCCCTTTCTCCCCCATCCCACAAATCCCTTCTTATCCCCATCCCCTCCCACTCCTGCGTCACAACTTGACCCTGCCCCTGACCCCGCCCCCACAGCGTCGTGTTTCACCCCTCCCTCTGTGCCCGCCCATGGCTCAAGTACCGCCCCTGCCTCCCACAACCCCGCCCCCAACCCCTCCCCTCCTCTGGCCGTGTCCCCGCCTCCACTCCCCACCCTTGCCCCTCCACTTCCCACCCCTGCTTCCCATTGTCCTGCCCCAGGTTCCCACAATCCTGTGACTGCCCCTCTGAATCCGGGAACCCATGGCTACCAGGAAGTAACTCCAAATGCTTCTAGTACATTCTCTTGTACTAGCAATGGAGCAAACCCTGACTGGAAACCCTTTCCTTATTCTGATATTAAGGATTTGTGCAAGGCAATTAAGGAGTTTGGAATGCATAGTAATTATTTTAAGAGCCTTTTAAGTGCTACTTTTGCAACTCACTTACTTGTACCTCATGATTTACTTATATTAATGCAAACTCTTCTCACACCTGGTGATTTTATGATGTGGAAACAACAATGGAAAATAATTTTATCTGATTTATTAAAAATTTTGTGGCAAACTCCAGATAATTACCTGGATTTTGAAAACAATTACATCACATTAGACCTTTTATCTGGTGACAATAATATGGCAAATCCTCAAAAACAAGCAATGCTTATCCCTCGTCCCATTCTTACTGAAATCACACATACTGCTGAAAAGGCCTTAACATTATTACCATCTCAAACTCCTAATTCTCATTATACCACCATCAAGCAATTGCCAAATGAAAATATTATTCACTTTTATAACCGTTTGTACGAAGCTGTCTCTTCCCAGGTCCCTAATCCTGACCTCCAACAAGAGCACCTACTCGAACTTCTCCAAGTTATTACGAATGATGCTTGCAAACAAGTCATTCTCACTCTCCCGCTGTATCCTCCTCCTACTGTTGAATCCATCCTCGAAGTCTGTACAAAGAAGGTGCAGCTGAACACAGCTGCTCCCTTTTTGAAAAAAGTGGGGATGGTTGGGGAAGTTGTAGAGAATATTACAGGTACAGGAGAAACTCAATCGCGTGGTAACTTTATATGCTATCGTTGTCAGAAAAAGGGATGTGGTTCACAATTGCAGAGCGATTATAACTGCTGATAAAAACTCTCCAAAAACTGTTTCCCCAGGTCAACAGCAGGGAAACTAGCGACTCAACGCATCCTAACAGCTCCGCGTTCAGACATAAATAGGGCTGCAGACAAAGCAACTTGGACTTCTGGACTCAGGTTTAAGGTAACCTGTGATAAAGCACACCATTTCAACAACAACAAACAGACTGTAATACCCATCTCATTCCCGAATGTGGACCACATGCCAGAATTTACATACCTTTTTGTTATTGGGGACACTCGGGAAACACCTGCTGGGATAGAGGTTACACCCACACTCATGAAAATGGATCAGAACGGGTGTTCTAACCTAACTGTACAATGTATACATCCACCGTACTTCATGCCAAAGGGTCAAGTCATTGCACAGGCCTTTCCACTGCCCAAATACCTGCCCACAGATGGTCGTATCCCAGCCATCTGTTGGACTGAGGTTTTGGGAAACGGCAAACCTGTAATAGAATGTAAGCTCCGTTACAAATCACATAAAATCAGTATAATGGGAATGATAGACACAGGTGCTGATGTGTCTGTCATTCCATTTGATAAGTGGCCTATGCAATCTCAGGGCATCATACAAGGGATTGGAGGTACCCAAATTGCAAAGCAGTCCAAACACACCATTCAAATTGAAGGTCCTGAAGGACAAATAACGACATTTCGTCCATATGTCCTAGACACCAAATTCACCCTTTGGGGAAGGGATGCCATGTCTCAGTAAGGAACAAAAATTGATATCGCCCCTAGACATCAAAATTTTCCCTCGCGGCTGCTGGAGCAGAGTGCCATCCACAGAAATTAACTTGGAAAACAGATGACCCAGTGTGGGTTAACCAGTGGTCACTTAAAAAAGAAAACTTAGAGGCACTCAAAACATTAGTAGCTGAACAATTGGCTAAAGGAAATATAGTTCCAACTAACAGCCCATGGAACACACCTGTGTTTGTAATACAAAAACCGGGAAAGAACAAATATAGGCTACTCCAAGATCTTAGGGAAATTAATAAGGTTATTGAAGACATGGGACCCCTTCAACCAGGTATGCCATCACCTTCAATGCTCCCACAACATTGGCATTTAGCTGTTCTTGACATTAAAGACTGCTTCTTTCATATTGCACTCCACCCTGCAGATGCCCCCCAATTTGCATTTTCTGTACCATCTCTTAATCGTGAAACTCCCATGGAACATTATCATTGGCTTGTACTTCCCCAAGGTATGAAAAATTCCCCAACTCTCTGCTAAGAGTATATTGCTAAAATTCTATCTCCCATCCGTGCCAAAGCAGAGAAAGCCATCATCCTGCATTACATGGATGATGTGCTGGTGTGTGCTCCCAATAATCAGTATCTTGAGCAGACACTTAACATGGTGATTGAGGCCCTAGAGGCCAAGGGCTTTGAATTACAACCTGAAAAAATGCAGAGAACAAGCCCTTGGAAATACCTCGGACTCAAAATCACAGAAACCTCTATCACCCCAACACCTGGTCACCATTAATAATAACCCAATAACATTAGCGGAAGTGCAACAGATCTGTGGGACACTGAAGTATTTAAGGTCGTGGTTAGGACTCACCACAGAGGATGTAGCTCCTATTGCAAACCTGTTAAAAGGGGAAGGCGGTCCAGCATCCCCTAGATCCCTGACAGAAGAGGCAAGGCAGTCTCTCAAAAAAGATACAAGAGCTCATTTCCACCAGACAAGCACACAGGTATCAGCCCTCCCTACCCTTTAAGCTTGTCATTCTAGGGAAGGTACCACACTTTCACGGCCTCATATTTCAGTGGGACAAAGAGCAGAAGGAACCCCTCATCATAACTGAATGGGTATTCCTTCCACTCCAACCTCCTAAAACCATCACACAGCCACAAGAACTAATGGCAAAAATTATCATGAGGGGTAGAGCAAGGCTCCGCACCCTGGCAGGATGTGACTTTGCATGCATCTACTTACCTGTAACAACTGACGCATTTGATCACCTACTCCAAAACAATATAAATTTACAATTTGCATTAGATAGTTATTCAGGCCAAATCTCAAATCATTACCCAAAACATGACATGTTTAATCTGCCATTCTCTTTCATCCCTCAAGAGATTCAAAGTAGAAAACCCCTTGATGCGATTACCGTTTTTACCGATGCCTCAGGAAAAAGTAAAATGTCTGTGGTCACATGGAAAAATCCAAAGACGCAAAAGTGGGAATCTGACATCGAGGTAATCCAGGGATCACCACAAGTAGCTGAACTAGCAGCTGTCGTTAGAGCATTTGAGAGGTTCAAAGAACCCTTTAATTTGGTCACAGACTCAGCATATGTAGCTGGAGTAAATGTTAGAGCTGAGCATGCTCTCCTAAAAGAAATCTCAAACAAGAAAATTTATGATTTGCTCTCAAAATTAATTTATCTGGTTTCCCACAGAGAGCATCCCTATTTTGTCATGCATGTGAGGTCACATACAAACCTGCCAGGATTTAATTCAGAGGATAATCGTAGAGCTGATGCTCTGGCTATGCCAGCAGACATAGTTCTATCAGCCGACTTACCAAAGGTCCCCCAAGTTTTTGAACAAGCAAAATTAAGCCATGCCATGTACCATCAAAATATTCCTGCTCTTATCCGCATGTTCCATCTGTTGCGGACACAGGCAAAAGCGATAGTGGCAACATGTCCCAACTGCCAGAAGCTACAGCTTCCATCACTGGGCATGGGGGTCAATCCCAGAGGCATTAATAGCGGTGAAGTGAGGCAAATGGACGTCACACATTTCCCTGAATTTGGGAGATTAAAATATGTTCATGTTTCTATTGATACCTTCTCTGGTGCTATGTATGCCTCTGCACATGCAGGTGAAAAGGCTAAGGATGTTGAAAAACATCTTGTCCCAGCTTTTGCTGTGCTTGGTATACCTGAGGAGATAAAAACTGATAATGGACCTGCCTACACCTCTCAGGAGTTTAAAAACTTTCATCAGCAGTGGGGATTTTGACATGTTACAGGTATCCCTCGCTCCCCAACTGGACAAGGCATTATTGAACATGCCCATCAAGCCCTCAAGCGAATGCTGCTACAACAGTCAGAGACCACTAAACTCAACTCACCTGTTCTCAGACTCAGCAAAGCATTGTTTACCATAAACTTCCTGAACGGCACCTTTGAGGATCCAAACCCTCCCATCTATCGTCATTTCCAGAACACCAGGAGACAGAAACTGAAGGAAAATCCAGAAGTCCTGATCCGGGACCCAGAGACTCAAAAAATGCAATGACCATACAAACTTGTAACTTGGGGACGTGGGTATGCCTGTGTATCTACCCCGCAAGGACTGAGGTGGATCCCAGGGAAATGGGTAAAACCTTATGTCACTTCCTCAAAAGTTAAGGAGGTTAAAACTGCCTCCTGGAAGAGACGCCGTAAAAAGAATCCTGATTTTGCACCTTCATGTAAACCCCCTACTGCAGATTTTGATGTTAATCCCTTAAGTTAAGTTGCACTGTTTTGCACTCAGGTTTTGCACTGTATTTTGTAAATCTTCCTCCTGATACTCCATACCATAGATGTCCTGACTAAACCCCTGAGTTTTGACTGGGGAACTAGTTTAAAGGCATCCTAGGTACTGTTGAGTTGTAGGGACGATAGATTCCAATTATATTTTGCACTGTTGTTTTGTTACTGTTCTATGCACTTTTAAGTTACTAAGAGTTACAACCCAGCTTTAAAGAAAAAAAAATAAGGAATTGTTGCTGCCTGTTCTGAGCTTCCCCTCCCCCTCCCAAAGACTCGTGCTCCTGCCCATGTGCTCCGAGCTCCTTTGTTCCAAGCGCGGGCAAAGCCAAATGTAACTCAGACTCTTTAGCAGTTGTCAATTAATGTACAAGACAAAAACATTACAGGGTTTACAACAGATGTTGTTTTTAGGGTAACATCATCAATGAGCTGGATGCAGTCATCTTGCATTTCAGCTGCAATTAAGATATCATCAACTGTTATAATGCTAGATTTAGCTTAGCAGGCTGTAGCTTCCTAAGAGCTCAGAGGGGCTGCTTGAGCAATGCAACTCAGTCATCATCCCATAGTCCATTTCGGACGGCCCCACAATCTTGCTCTGGCCAGCTAGCAGTGTTACAATGCAGTGATGACAAAAGAGGTAGAGAAGGGTCTTCCCACATGGGTTAAGAGGATTTTAATCTTACATCTTGTCCCAGCGATCTCCGGAGGTAGAGAGACCTCGTGGTCTGGGCATGGGGGGGGTTTTGTCAGGGCCCAGAGGCGGTCCCTGGGCGGGGTTGGGGTACAGGAACCAATAGGGAGAAACCGAGGGAGTGGCCAAGGCTAGGGCAGGGAACAGGGGGAACATGTGAAATAGGAAAAGCAATGGATTAACAGATCGCCACAATCAACATATTGAAGAATAACCCCTCCTGGTTCTTGTCTTCTCCAGTCCTCCAGCTCCTTTGCCAGCTGGTTTCTGAATATTGTTCGGCTGTTTTTGAATCCCTGGGGTAGAACTGTCCAGGTGAGCTGGATTTTCCTCCCTGTCTCAGCATTTTCCCACTCAAAAGCAAAGAGTTCTTGGCTATTCTTATGCATAGGAATACAGAAAAAGGCATTCTTGAGATCCAAAACAATGAACCATCCTAATTCATCTGTCAGTGTGGTCAAAAGAGTGTAGGGGTTGGCTACAACTGGGTGTATATCCTCTGTTATTTTGTTAATCCCCCTTAAATCCTGCACTAATTGATAACTCTTACCATCAGCCTTCTTTACTGGCAGGATGGGTGTGTTGTATCTAGAGTGACATTCCACTAATAACCCAAATTTAAGGAACTTCTCAATTATAGGTGCCAATTCCCTACGACCTTCTAACGTCAAAGGGTATTGCTTCTGCCTTACCAGTGTAGCCCATAATTTGAGTGTAATACTCACAGGCTCAGCTCTTTAGGACCTCCCAGGAAAATCACTGGTCCACACTATTGGAATGACAGCATTTTCAACTTCTTTGGGAATTTCTCCATAATTCTCCTGTATGAAGAGTGTTGCTGCCTGTTCCGAGCTTCCCCTCCCCCCTCCCAAAGACATGTGCTCCGAGGTCCTTTGTTCCAAGCGCGGGCAAAGCCAAATGTAACTCAGACTCTTCAGCAGTGTCTGATTGGCCGGTCACCCCGGGTCCGCCCCCAGTCCTCCCCTTTCCCCTTCTCCTAATAAAAGATGGTCGAGGGGAGGCAAACGCTCTCACTCAGCTCAGCGACTTTCCTGCGAACATCTCTGGTTGTCTGTCTCGTTTGAAAGCTTCTAACTGCAGGGAATTGAGCGGGCAGTGAGCTATATTTCTCCCTCTTTGCTTCTGCTGATGGTATTTGCTCTGCAGCTGATTCAGGTACCGATTTTAGAGCTACTAAAGTGCTAGATCGCCCTTGCTACCTCTCAAGGCTGCTCGAGGCTTTCTAAGGCATTGAAATATAAGCGCTAGCCGGTATAAAGCTGAAAAGATACCTTCCACATTTGGCGCCTAACGTGCTATCTCTGAACTCCAGTTCTGAGAGACTTTGAGGGTGTCCCGGCAGATGTGTGTCTGCTGGAGTTAGCTCTGCACGTCCTGCTGTGCCAGCTCTGTGTAGCGAGCTGTTACTTTTTGTGTAACATCGAGCCCAGAGCCTCAGCCTGTACCCTCCCCCACACCACGTGGCGAGGGAACGGCTGGAAAGCAGAAGACCCTTCTCGCGTGTTTTTTTCTCCGGACCTGCTTTCCTGTGATAAATCCAGAATTCTGGTGAGTATTTCCCTGCTGGTTTAGGGGCTCCTGTCTTAAGCTGGTGCCGGTGCAAACTTTCTCTTTTTTTTCCTCCTTTTTGGCAAGGGGTTGAGGTTTGGTGTGCATTCATAATGGGATCTGAAGTTTCTGCACACCATAGAGAAATATACCACCAAGTTCAAAGTTACCTTTCTTTAACTGGGCATAAATACCCTAAAAGTCTAGTTCAGTCTTTTGTACAATGGCTTTTTCAGTACTTTCCTAATCTGACCTCCGAGGACATAAGATCTGCTGAATTTTGGGATAAGGTGGGGAGAAAACTCTCCTCTCTGAGGTGTGCAGGAGACGAAACAGTTTCAAAATTCTTTTCTCTCCTGTTACTAAGTTATACTTTGCCGGAGAAAAAGGCAGTACATGAAAAGCCACTGCAAAACCCCCCTGTTAATTCCCTTATACCCTCTTCCAACCCCTGTGTCCCGGACCCCTCTTCCCCTACGCTGGAAAACACAGCTAGAGCAGACTGCTTCTCAGCACAGGAGAGCTATCGTCCTCCTGGCTCACCCGTGTTTCCTCAGCACCCTGCCTTGGATGGGAATCCAGAGCCCATCCCAGGACCTTTCCAACCCCTCTTCTCCACTCCCTTTTCCCCAGTTTCTAGCCCTCATGTTTCAAGCGCGCGTAAACCCCCTTCTCCCCTGATCTCTTTGTTCCCAGGGACAGCCATTGCCATGTGCTCACAGCCCGGGAAAAAACCCCTCCCCCCAACCCCTTTTCTCCGAGTTTGTTTGTCTCCAGTAATGGGGGACGCAATGTTCCTTCCTCTCCAAACTACACCTCCCACAATCCCTTTCTCCCCCATCCCACAAATCCCTTCTTATCCCCATCCCCTCCCACTCCTGCGTCACAACTTGACCCTGCCCCTGACCCCGCCCCCACAGCGTCGTGTTTCACCCCTCCCTCTGTGCCCGCCCATGGCTCAAGTACCGCCCCTGCCTCCCACAACCCCGCCCCCAACCCCTCCCCTCCTCTGGCCGTGTCCCCGCCTCCACTCCCCACCCTTGCCCCTCCACTTCCCACCCCTGCTTCCCATTGTCCTGCCCCAGGTTCCCACAATCCTGTGACTGCCCCTCTGAATCCGGGAACCCATGGCTACCAGGAAGTAACTCCAAATGCTTCTAGTACATTCTCTTGTACTAGCAATGGAGCAAACCCTGACTGGAAACCCTTTCCTTATTCTGATATTAAGGATTTGTGCAAGGCAATTAAGGAGTTTGGAATGCATAGTAATTATTTTAAGAGCCTTTTAAGTGCTACTTTTGCAACTCACTTACTTGTACCTCATGATTTACTTATATTAATGCAAACTCTTCTCACACCTGGTGATTTTATGATGTGGAAACAACAATGGAAAATAATTTTATCTGATTTATTAAAAATTTTGTGGCAAACTCCAGATAATTACCTGGATTTTGAAAACAATTACATCACATTAGACCTTTTATCTGGTGACAATAATATGGCAAATCCTCAAAAACAAGCAATGCTTATCCCTCGTCCCATTCTTACTGAAATCACACATACTGCTGAAAAGGCCTTAACATTATTACCATCTCAAACTCCTAATTCTCATTATACCACCATCAAGCAATTGCCAAATGAAAATATTATTCACTTTTATAACCGTTTGTACGAAGCTGTCTCTTCCCAGGTCCCTAATCCTGACCTCCAACAAGAGCACCTACTCGAACTTCTCCAAGTTATTACGAATGATGCTTGCAAACAAGTCATTCTCACTCTCCCGCTGTATCCTCCTCCTACTGTTGAATCCATCCTCGAAGTCTGTACAAAGAAGGTGCAGCTGAACACAGCTGCTCCCTTTTTGAAAAAAGTGGGGATGGTTGGGGAAGTTGTAGAGAATATTACAGGTACAGGAGAAACTCAATCGCGTGGTAACTTTATATGCTATCGTTGTCAGAAAAAGGGATGTGGTTCACAATTGCAGAGCGATTATAACTGCTGATAAAAACTCTCCAAAAACTGTTTCCCCAGGTCAACAGCAGGGAAACTAGCGACTCAACGCATCCTAACAGCTCCGCGTTCAGACATAAATAGGGCTGCAGACAAAGCAACTTGGACTTCTGGACTCAGGTTTAAGGTAACCTGTGATAAAGCACACCATTTCAACAACAACAAACAGACTGTAATACCCATCTCATTCCCGAATGTGGACCACATGCCAGAATTTACATACCTTTTTGTTATTGGGGACACTCGGGAAACACCTGCTGGGATAGAGGTTACACCCACACTCATGAAAATGGATCAGAACGGGTGTTCTAACCTAACTGTACAATGTATACATCCACCGTACTTCATGCCAAAGGGTCAAGTCATTGCACAGGCCTTTCCACTGCCCAAATACCTGCCCACAGATGGTCGTATCCCAGCCATCTGTTGGACTGAGGTTTTGGGAAACGGCAAACCTGTAATAGAATGTAAGCTCCGTTACAAATCACATAAAATCAGTATAATGGGAATGATAGACACAGGTGCTGATGTGTCTGTCATTCCATTTGATAAGTGGCCTATGCAATCTCAGGGCATCATACAAGGGATTGGAGGTACCCAAATTGCAAAGCAGTCCAAACACACCATTCAAATTGAAGGTCCTGAAGGACAAATAACGACATTTCGTCCATATGTCCTAGACACCAAATTCACCCTTTGGGGAAGGGATGCCATGTCTCAGTAAGGAACAAAAATTGATATCGCCCCTAGACATCAAAATTTTCCCTCGCGGCTGCTGGAGCAGAGTGCCATCCACAGAAATTAACTTGGAAAACAGATGACCCAGTGTGGGTTAACCAGTGGTCACTTAAAAAAGAAAACTTAGAGGCACTCAAAACATTAGTAGCTGAACAATTGGCTAAAGGAAATATAGTTCCAACTAACAGCCCATGGAACACACCTGTGTTTGTAATACAAAAACCGGGAAAGAACAAATATAGGCTACTCCAAGATCTTAGGGAAATTAATAAGGTTATTGAAGACATGGGACCCCTTCAACCAGGTATGCCATCACCTTCAATGCTCCCACAACATTGGCATTTAGCTGTTCTTGACATTAAAGACTGCTTCTTTCATATTGCACTCCACCCTGCAGATGCCCCCCAATTTGCATTTTCTGTACCATCTCTTAATCGTGAAACTCCCATGGAACATTATCATTGGCTTGTACTTCCCCAAGGTATGAAAAATTCCCCAACTCTCTGCTAAGAGTATATTGCTAAAATTCTATCTCCCATCCGTGCCAAAGCAGAGAAAGCCATCATCCTGCATTACATGGATGATGTGCTGGTGTGTGCTCCCAATAATCAGTATCTTGAGCAGACACTTAACATGGTGATTGAGGCCCTAGAGGCCAAGGGCTTTGAATTACAACCTGAAAAAATGCAGAGAACAAGCCCTTGGAAATACCTCGGACTCAAAATCACAGAAACCTCTATCACCCCAACACCTGGTCACCATTAATAATAACCCAATAACATTAGCGGAAGTGCAACAGATCTGTGGGACACTGAAGTATTTAAGGTCGTGGTTAGGACTCACCACAGAGGATGTAGCTCCTATTGCAAACCTGTTAAAAGGGGAAGGCGGTCCAGCATCCCCTAGATCCCTGACAGAAGAGGCAAGGCAGTCTCTCAAAAAAGATACAAGAGCTCATTTCCACCAGACAAGCACACAGGTATCAGCCCTCCCTACCCTTTAAGCTTGTCATTCTAGGGAAGGTACCACACTTTCACGGCCTCATATTTCAGTGGGACAAAGAGCAGAAGGAACCCCTCATCATAACTGAATGGGTATTCCTTCCACTCCAACCTCCTAAAACCATCACACAGCCACAAGAACTAATGGCAAAAATTATCATGAGGGGTAGAGCAAGGCTCCGCACCCTGGCAGGATGTGACTTTGCATGCATCTACTTACCTGTAACAACTGACGCATTTGATCACCTACTCCAAAACAATATAAATTTACAATTTGCATTAGATAGTTATTCAGGCCAAATCTCAAATCATTACCCAAAACATGACATGTTTAATCTGCCATTCTCTTTCATCCCTCAAGAGATTCAAAGTAGAAAACCCCTTGATGCGATTACCGTTTTTACCGATGCCTCAGGAAAAAGTAAAATGTCTGTGGTCACATGGAAAAATCCAAAGACGCAAAAGTGGGAATCTGACATCGAGGTAATCCAGGGATCACCACAAGTAGCTGAACTAGCAGCTGTCGTTAGAGCATTTGAGAGGTTCAAAGAACCCTTTAATTTGGTCACAGACTCAGCATATGTAGCTGGAGTAAATGTTAGAGCTGAGCATGCTCTCCTAAAAGAAATCTCAAACAAGAAAATTTATGATTTGCTCTCAAAATTAATTTATCTGGTTTCCCACAGAGAGCATCCCTATTTTGTCATGCATGTGAGGTCACATACAAACCTGCCAGGATTTAATTCAGAGGATAATCGTAGAGCTGATGCTCTGGCTATGCCAGCAGACATAGTTCTATCAGCCGACTTACCAAAGGTCCCCCAAGTTTTTGAACAAGCAAAATTAAGCCATGCCATGTACCATCAAAATATTCCTGCTCTTATCCGCATGTTCCATCTGTTGCGGACACAGGCAAAAGCGATAGTGGCAACATGTCCCAACTGCCAGAAGCTACAGCTTCCATCACTGGGCATGGGGGTCAATCCCAGAGGCATTAATAGCGGTGAAGTGAGGCAAATGGACGTCACACATTTCCCTGAATTTGGGAGATTAAAATATGTTCATGTTTCTATTGATACCTTCTCTGGTGCTATGTATGCCTCTGCACATGCAGGTGAAAAGGCTAAGGATGTTGAAAAACATCTTGTCCCAGCTTTTGCTGTGCTTGGTATACCTGAGGAGATAAAAACTGATAATGGACCTGCCTACACCTCTCAGGAGTTTAAAAACTTTCATCAGCAGTGGGGATTTTGACATGTTACAGGTATCCCTCGCTCCCCAACTGGACAAGGCATTATTGAACATGCCCATCAAGCCCTCAAGCGAATGCTGCTACAACAGTCAGAGACCACTAAACTCAACTCACCTGTTCTCAGACTCAGCAAAGCATTGTTTACCATAAACTTCCTGAACGGCACCTTTGAGGATCCAAACCCTCCCATCTATCGTCATTTCCAGAACACCAGGAGACAGAAACTGAAGGAAAATCCAGAAGTCCTGATCCGGGACCCAGAGACTCAAAAAATGCAATGACCATACAAACTTGTAACTTGGGGACGTGGGTATGCCTGTGTATCTACCCCGCAAGGACTGAGGTGGATCCCAGGGAAATGGGTAAAACCTTATGTCACTTCCTCAAAAGTTAAGGAGGTTAAAACTGCCTCCTGGAAGAGACGCCGTAAAAAGAATCCTGATTTTGCACCTTCATGTAAACCCCCTACTGCAGATTTTGATGTTAATCCCTTAAGTTAAGTTGCACTGTTTTGCACTCAGGTTTTGCACTGTATTTTGTAAATCTTCCTCCTGATACTCCATACCATAGATGTCCTGACTAAACCCCTGAGTTTTGACTGGGGAACTAGTTTAAAGGCATCCTAGGTACTGTTGAGTTGTAGGGACGATAGATTCCAATTATATTTTGCACTGTTGTTTTGTTACTGTTCTATGCACTTTTAAGTTACTAAGAGTTACAACCCAGCTTTAAAGAAAAAAAAATAAGGAATTGTTGCTGCCTGTTCTGAGCTTCCCCTCCCCCTCCCAAAGACTCGTGCTCCTGCCCATGTGCTCCGAGCTCCTTTGTTCCAAGCGCGGGCAAAGCCAAATGTAACTCAGACTCTTTAGCAGTTGTCAATTAATGTACAAGACAAAAACATTACAGGGTTTACAACAGATGTTGTTTTTAGGGTAACATCATCAATGAGCTGGATGCAGTCATCTTGCATTTCAGCTGCAATTAAGATATCATCAACTGTTATAATGCTAGATTTAGCTTAGCAGGCTGTAGCTTCCTAAGAGCTCAGAGGGGCTGCTTGAGCAATGCAACTCAGTCATCATCCCATAGTCCATTTCGGACGGCCCCACAATCTTGCTCTGGCCAGCTAGCAGTGTTACAATGCAGTGATGACAAAAGAGGTAGAGAAGGGTCTTCCCACATGGGTTAAGAGGATTTTAATCTTACATCTTGTCCCAGCGATCTCCGGAGGTAGAGAGACCTCGTGGTCTGGGCATGGGGGGGGTTTTGTCAGGGCCCAGAGGCGGTCCCTGGGCGGGGTTGGGGTACAGGAACCAATAGGGAGAAACCGAGGGAGTGGCCAAGGCTAGGGCAGGGAACAGGGGGAACATGTGAAATAGGAAAAGCAATGGATTAACAGATCGCCACAATCAACATATTGAAGAATAACCCCTCCTGGTTCTTGTCTTCTCCAGTCCTCCAGCTCCTTTGCCAGCTGGTTTCTGAATATTGTTCGGCTGTTTTTGAATCCCTGGGGTAGAACTGTCCAGGTGAGCTGGATTTTCCTCCCTGTCTCAGCATTTTCCCACTCAAAAGCAAAGAGTTCTTGGCTATTCTTATGCATAGGAATACAGAAAAAGGCATTCTTGAGATCCAAAACAATGAACCATCCTAATTCATCTGTCAGTGTGGTCAAAAGAGTGTAGGGGTTGGCTACAACTGGGTGTATATCCTCTGTTATTTTGTTAATCCCCCTTAAATCCTGCACTAATTGATAACTCTTACCATCAGCCTTCTTTACTGGCAGGATGGGTGTGTTGTATCTAGAGTGACATTCCACTAATAACCCAAATTTAAGGAACTTCTCAATTATAGGTGCCAATTCCCTACGACCTTCTAACGTCAAAGGGTATTGCTTCTGCCTTACCAGTGTAGCCCATAATTTGAGTGTAATACTCACAGGCTCAGCTCTTTAGGACCTCCCAGGAAAATCACTGGTCCACACTATTGGAATGACAGCATTTTCAACTTCTTTGGGAATTTCTCCATAATTCTCCTGTATGAAGAGTGTTGCTGCCTGTTCCGAGCTTCCCCTCCCCCCTCCCAAAGACATGTGCTCCGAGGTCCTTTGTTCCAAGCGCGGGCAAAGCCAAATGTAACTCAGACTCTTCAGCAGTGTCTGATTGGCCGGTCACCCCGGGTCCGCCCCCAGTCCTCCCCTTTCCCCTTCTCCTAATAAAAGATGGTCGAGGGGAGGCAAACGCTCTCACTCAGCTCAGCGACTTTCCTGCGAACATCTCTGGTTGTCTGTCTCGTTTGAAAGCTTCTAACTGCAGGGAATTGAGCGGGCAGTGAGCTATATTTCTCCCTCTTTGCTTCTGCTGATGGTATTTGCTCTGCAGCTGATTCAGGTACCGATTTTAGAGCTACTAAAGTGCTAGATCGCCCTTGCTACCTCTCAAGGCTGCTCGAGGCTTTCTAAGGCATTGAAATATAAGCGCTAGCCGGTATAAAGCTGAAAAGATACCTTCCACATTTGGCGCCTAACGTGCTATCTCTGAACTCCAGTTCTGAGAGACTTTGAGGGTGTCCCGGCAGATGTGTGTCTGCTGGAGTTAGCTCTGCACGTCCTGCTGTGCCAGCTCTGTGTAGCGAGCTGTTACTTTTTGTGTAACATCGAGCCCAGAGCCTCAGCCTGTACCCTCCCCCACACCACGTGGCGAGGGAACGGCTGGAAAGCAGAAGACCCTTCTCGCGTGTTTTTTTCTCCGGACCTGCTTTCCTGTGATAAATCCAGAATTCTGGTGAGTATTTCCCTGCTGGTTTAGGGGCTCCTGTCTTAAGCTGGTGCCGGTGCAAACTTTCTCTTTTTTTTCCTCCTTTTTGGCAAGGGGTTGAGGTTTGGTGTGCATTCATAATGGGATCTGAAGTTTCTGCACACCATAGAGAAATATACCACCAAGTTCAAAGTTACCTTTCTTTAACTGGGCATAAATACCCTAAAAGTCTAGTTCAGTCTTTTGTACAATGGCTTTTTCAGTACTTTCCTAATCTGACCTCCGAGGACATAAGATCTGCTGAATTTTGGGATAAGGTGGGGAGAAAACTCTCCTCTCTGAGGTGTGCAGGAGACGAAACAGTTTCAAAATTCTTTTCTCTCCTGTTACTAAGTTATACTTTGCCGGAGAAAAAGGCAGTACATGAAAAGCCACTGCAAAACCCCCCTGTTAATTCCCTTATACCCTCTTCCAACCCCTGTGTCCCGGACCCCTCTTCCCCTACGCTGGAAAACACAGCTAGAGCAGACTGCTTCTCAGCACAGGAGAGCTATCGTCCTCCTGGCTCACCCGTGTTTCCTCAGCACCCTGCCTTGGATGGGAATCCAGAGCCCATCCCAGGACCTTTCCAACCCCTCTTCTCCACTCCCTTTTCCCCAGTTTCTAGCCCTCATGTTTCAAGCGCGCGTAAACCCCCTTCTCCCCTGATCTCTTTGTTCCCAGGGACAGCCATTGCCATGTGCTCACAGCCCGGGAAAAAACCCCTCCCCCCAACCCCTTTTCTCCGAGTTTGTTTGTCTCCAGTAATGGGGGACGCAATGTTCCTTCCTCTCCAAACTACACCTCCCACAATCCCTTTCTCCCCCATCCCACAAATCCCTTCTTATCCCCATCCCCTCCCACTCCTGCGTCACAACTTGACCCTGCCCCTGACCCCGCCCCCACAGCGTCGTGTTTCACCCCTCCCTCTGTGCCCGCCCATGGCTCAAGTACCGCCCCTGCCTCCCACAACCCCGCCCCCAACCCCTCCCCTCCTCTGGCCGTGTCCCCGCCTCCACTCCCCACCCTTGCCCCTCCACTTCCCACCCCTGCTTCCCATTGTCCTGCCCCAGGTTCCCACAATCCTGTGACTGCCCCTCTGAATCCGGGAACCCATGGCTACCAGGAAGTAACTCCAAATGCTTCTAGTACATTCTCTTGTACTAGCAATGGAGCAAACCCTGACTGGAAACCCTTTCCTTATTCTGATATTAAGGATTTGTGCAAGGCAATTAAGGAGTTTGGAATGCATAGTAATTATTTTAAGAGCCTTTTAAGTGCTACTTTTGCAACTCACTTACTTGTACCTCATGATTTACTTATATTAATGCAAACTCTTCTCACACCTGGTGATTTTATGATGTGGAAACAACAATGGAAAATAATTTTATCTGATTTATTAAAAATTTTGTGGCAAACTCCAGATAATTACCTGGATTTTGAAAACAATTACATCACATTAGACCTTTTATCTGGTGACAATAATATGGCAAATCCTCAAAAACAAGCAATGCTTATCCCTCGTCCCATTCTTACTGAAATCACACATACTGCTGAAAAGGCCTTAACATTATTACCATCTCAAACTCCTAATTCTCATTATACCACCATCAAGCAATTGCCAAATGAAAATATTATTCACTTTTATAACCGTTTGTACGAAGCTGTCTCTTCCCAGGTCCCTAATCCTGACCTCCAACAAGAGCACCTACTCGAACTTCTCCAAGTTATTACGAATGATGCTTGCAAACAAGTCATTCTCACTCTCCCGCTGTATCCTCCTCCTACTGTTGAATCCATCCTCGAAGTCTGTACAAAGAAGGTGCAGCTGAACACAGCTGCTCCCTTTTTGAAAAAAGTGGGGATGGTTGGGGAAGTTGTAGAGAATATTACAGGTACAGGAGAAACTCAATCGCGTGGTAACTTTATATGCTATCGTTGTCAGAAAAAGGGATGTGGTTCACAATTGCAGAGCGATTATAACTGCTGATAAAAACTCTCCAAAAACTGTTTCCCCAGGTCAACAGCAGGGAAACTAGCGACTCAACGCATCCTAACAGCTCCGCGTTCAGACATAAATAGGGCTGCAGACAAAGCAACTTGGACTTCTGGACTCAGGTTTAAGGTAACCTGTGATAAAGCACACCATTTCAACAACAACAAACAGACTGTAATACCCATCTCATTCCCGAATGTGGACCACATGCCAGAATTTACATACCTTTTTGTTATTGGGGACACTCGGGAAACACCTGCTGGGATAGAGGTTACACCCACACTCATGAAAATGGATCAGAACGGGTGTTCTAACCTAACTGTACAATGTATACATCCACCGTACTTCATGCCAAAGGGTCAAGTCATTGCACAGGCCTTTCCACTGCCCAAATACCTGCCCACAGATGGTCGTATCCCAGCCATCTGTTGGACTGAGGTTTTGGGAAACGGCAAACCTGTAATAGAATGTAAGCTCCGTTACAAATCACATAAAATCAGTATAATGGGAATGATAGACACAGGTGCTGATGTGTCTGTCATTCCATTTGATAAGTGGCCTATGCAATCTCAGGGCATCATACAAGGGATTGGAGGTACCCAAATTGCAAAGCAGTCCAAACACACCATTCAAATTGAAGGTCCTGAAGGACAAATAACGACATTTCGTCCATATGTCCTAGACACCAAATTCACCCTTTGGGGAAGGGATGCCATGTCTCAGTAAGGAACAAAAATTGATATCGCCCCTAGACATCAAAATTTTCCCTCGCGGCTGCTGGAGCAGAGTGCCATCCACAGAAATTAACTTGGAAAACAGATGACCCAGTGTGGGTTAACCAGTGGTCACTTAAAAAAGAAAACTTAGAGGCACTCAAAACATTAGTAGCTGAACAATTGGCTAAAGGAAATATAGTTCCAACTAACAGCCCATGGAACACACCTGTGTTTGTAATACAAAAACCGGGAAAGAACAAATATAGGCTACTCCAAGATCTTAGGGAAATTAATAAGGTTATTGAAGACATGGGACCCCTTCAACCAGGTATGCCATCACCTTCAATGCTCCCACAACATTGGCATTTAGCTGTTCTTGACATTAAAGACTGCTTCTTTCATATTGCACTCCACCCTGCAGATGCCCCCCAATTTGCATTTTCTGTACCATCTCTTAATCGTGAAACTCCCATGGAACATTATCATTGGCTTGTACTTCCCCAAGGTATGAAAAATTCCCCAACTCTCTGCTAAGAGTATATTGCTAAAATTCTATCTCCCATCCGTGCCAAAGCAGAGAAAGCCATCATCCTGCATTACATGGATGATGTGCTGGTGTGTGCTCCCAATAATCAGTATCTTGAGCAGACACTTAACATGGTGATTGAGGCCCTAGAGGCCAAGGGCTTTGAATTACAACCTGAAAAAATGCAGAGAACAAGCCCTTGGAAATACCTCGGACTCAAAATCACAGAAACCTCTATCACCCCAACACCTGGTCACCATTAATAATAACCCAATAACATTAGCGGAAGTGCAACAGATCTGTGGGACACTGAAGTATTTAAGGTCGTGGTTAGGACTCACCACAGAGGATGTAGCTCCTATTGCAAACCTGTTAAAAGGGGAAGGCGGTCCAGCATCCCCTAGATCCCTGACAGAAGAGGCAAGGCAGTCTCTCAAAAAAGATACAAGAGCTCATTTCCACCAGACAAGCACACAGGTATCAGCCCTCCCTACCCTTTAAGCTTGTCATTCTAGGGAAGGTACCACACTTTCACGGCCTCATATTTCAGTGGGACAAAGAGCAGAAGGAACCCCTCATCATAACTGAATGGGTATTCCTTCCACTCCAACCTCCTAAAACCATCACACAGCCACAAGAACTAATGGCAAAAATTATCATGAGGGGTAGAGCAAGGCTCCGCACCCTGGCAGGATGTGACTTTGCATGCATCTACTTACCTGTAACAACTGACGCATTTGATCACCTACTCCAAAACAATATAAATTTACAATTTGCATTAGATAGTTATTCAGGCCAAATCTCAAATCATTACCCAAAACATGACATGTTTAATCTGCCATTCTCTTTCATCCCTCAAGAGATTCAAAGTAGAAAACCCCTTGATGCGATTACCGTTTTTACCGATGCCTCAGGAAAAAGTAAAATGTCTGTGGTCACATGGAAAAATCCAAAGACGCAAAAGTGGGAATCTGACATCGAGGTAATCCAGGGATCACCACAAGTAGCTGAACTAGCAGCTGTCGTTAGAGCATTTGAGAGGTTCAAAGAACCCTTTAATTTGGTCACAGACTCAGCATATGTAGCTGGAGTAAATGTTAGAGCTGAGCATGCTCTCCTAAAAGAAATCTCAAACAAGAAAATTTATGATTTGCTCTCAAAATTAATTTATCTGGTTTCCCACAGAGAGCATCCCTATTTTGTCATGCATGTGAGGTCACATACAAACCTGCCAGGATTTAATTCAGAGGATAATCGTAGAGCTGATGCTCTGGCTATGCCAGCAGACATAGTTCTATCAGCCGACTTACCAAAGGTCCCCCAAGTTTTTGAACAAGCAAAATTAAGCCATGCCATGTACCATCAAAATATTCCTGCTCTTATCCGCATGTTCCATCTGTTGCGGACACAGGCAAAAGCGATAGTGGCAACATGTCCCAACTGCCAGAAGCTACAGCTTCCATCACTGGGCATGGGGGTCAATCCCAGAGGCATTAATAGCGGTGAAGTGAGGCAAATGGACGTCACACATTTCCCTGAATTTGGGAGATTAAAATATGTTCATGTTTCTATTGATACCTTCTCTGGTGCTATGTATGCCTCTGCACATGCAGGTGAAAAGGCTAAGGATGTTGAAAAACATCTTGTCCCAGCTTTTGCTGTGCTTGGTATACCTGAGGAGATAAAAACTGATAATGGACCTGCCTACACCTCTCAGGAGTTTAAAAACTTTCATCAGCAGTGGGGATTTTGACATGTTACAGGTATCCCTCGCTCCCCAACTGGACAAGGCATTATTGAACATGCCCATCAAGCCCTCAAGCGAATGCTGCTACAACAGTCAGAGACCACTAAACTCAACTCACCTGTTCTCAGACTCAGCAAAGCATTGTTTACCATAAACTTCCTGAACGGCACCTTTGAGGATCCAAACCCTCCCATCTATCGTCATTTCCAGAACACCAGGAGACAGAAACTGAAGGAAAATCCAGAAGTCCTGATCCGGGACCCAGAGACTCAAAAAATGCAATGACCATACAAACTTGTAACTTGGGGACGTGGGTATGCCTGTGTATCTACCCCGCAAGGACTGAGGTGGATCCCAGGGAAATGGGTAAAACCTTATGTCACTTCCTCAAAAGTTAAGGAGGTTAAAACTGCCTCCTGGAAGAGACGCCGTAAAAAGAATCCTGATTTTGCACCTTCATGTAAACCCCCTACTGCAGATTTTGATGTTAATCCCTTAAGTTAAGTTGCACTGTTTTGCACTCAGGTTTTGCACTGTATTTTGTAAATCTTCCTCCTGATACTCCATACCATAGATGTCCTGACTAAACCCCTGAGTTTTGACTGGGGAACTAGTTTAAAGGCATCCTAGGTACTGTTGAGTTGTAGGGACGATAGATTCCAATTATATTTTGCACTGTTGTTTTGTTACTGTTCTATGCACTTTTAAGTTACTAAGAGTTACAACCCAGCTTTAAAGAAAAAAAAATAAGGAATTGTTGCTGCCTGTTCTGAGCTTCCCCTCCCCCTCCCAAAGACTCGTGCTCCTGCCCATGTGCTCCGAGCTCCTTTGTTCCAAGCGCGGGCAAAGCCAAATGTAACTCAGACTCTTTAGCAGTTGTCAATTAATGTACAAGACAAAAACATTACAGGGTTTACAACAGATGTTGTTTTTAGGGTAACATCATCAATGAGCTGGATGCAGTCATCTTGCATTTCAGCTGCAATTAAGATATCATCAACTGTTATAATGCTAGATTTAGCTTAGCAGGCTGTAGCTTCCTAAGAGCTCAGAGGGGCTGCTTGAGTCCCTCTTTGCTTCTGCTGATGGTATTTGCTCTGCAGCTGATTCAGGTACCGATTTTAGAGCTACTAAAGTGCTAGATCGCCCTTGCTACCTCTCAAGGCTGCTCGAGGCTTTCTAAGGCATTGAAATACAAGCGCTAGCCAGTATAAAGCTGAAAAGATACCTTCCACACCAGAGGATAATGGAGATAGGTTGTTAGGACTGTCAGGGGCTCCCATTATACCAGGGACCCACCACACTGGAGCCTTTGTGTTGGGGTTTTAGTTCTCCTCCTGTTTTTCTTTTATCTCTTAAAGGAATTTTCCCCATACATGTTGCCAGGGGGACTAATTACTGGGTTTTTAAGGAAAACAAAGGACCTGGCCATTTAGGGAGGGGTGTATCTCTTTCACCTAGGTTTGTGGGCAGTCAGTTCCTGGCGTTTGGGCGGAGAGAGAGGCTGTTTCTTCGGCTGCCTTCCTTCTACCGGAGAGACCCTGGGATCCCAAGCCTGCCTTTCCCTGCCCTGCTGGGAGCTGGGCTGTGGCCGCCCTGCCCCCGCCGTTGCTTCGAGCCTTCGTTACGTTGTAGCCCTGCTCGCCCTGCCTACCCAGGCCTCCGGGGAATTCCCACCGCAGCTACGCAGTTTGGATACATCTCATCTGCCACCTGGGATTTGTGCTTGCCCCTGCCGTTGCAGCCTGCTGTTCCCAAGGGTCTGGCCAGACACCAGGATTGGCTGCCCAGGGCGTTTGTCAAGCTTTTGTTCCATCCCTCCCCGGCCACCAGTGTAGTGGTTTGCTCTAAAATACTCATTACTGTTTATCTTCTGTGAGATAAGAATTAGGAGAAATGCAAAGCAGGCACCAAACTTGAAAGAATATAAAGAAGTTTATTAACAGACCTAAAAGAAGGAAAAAAAATTATACCACCTTCAGAACTCTCCTCCTCCCCCCACCTTCCTCCCTTCTCCCATTGACAATGTAAAAAGACAACCCTTAAGATGTTCAGTCTGTTTACCACTTCCATAATAACCTTGTTCAGTCCATTTAGAAAGAGAAGTCTCTTCTTGCTCGTGCTATGAAAACAGTATCACAACTGCTCCATCCCTCCCCAGGCCACCAGTGCCGCATGCTCCCCGAGCTCACTCCAGAGCAGCCCCTGGAGCCACGGGGGGGAACCATCGCACCTGCCCTGCTCATCGGGAGCTGCCAGCGCCCCTGCCGGCTGCAACCAGAACTGCACCCAAGGGGAAAGGGCCTGACAGCCGAGAAGGCTGGCACTGGGTTTGTGGTTCTACTTGCTGTTACTGCCATAGTTTTTGCTGTTTGTTTACCTTGTTATACACATATAGATATCTAATAGTAAAGAACTGTTATTCCTATTTCCCATATCTTTGCCCAAGAGCCCCTTGATTTCAAAATTATATTAACTCGGAGGGAAGGGGGGTTGCATCCAGTTGGGATCCCCCCAACTGGGATCCCTGGGGGAAGCCTTTTTGTTTGATACAGAAAGGAGGAGTTGTGGTGGCCAGTGAACATACATTACAAGGGAGAGAGAGTTTTCAGTAAGACAAGTCCCTAGTAT